>NC_056746.1:1492482792-1492547792 GCF_019279795.1 Protopterus annectens
GAACAAAAATAATTAACATCAAAAATCTTTTTTGAATTAGTTGGTTTTGTGAGGTTAAACACATGTATATGAGAGATATATTTGGATTTTTATGTATTTTTCATGTATATACATATACATATATGTGCATGAATGTATGAATATTTTTGATTTATTCATTCACTTATTAATTATATATTATACATATTTATTCAGTTTATCATTTTTTATATTTATTAATTAGTGTTATTTAGTATATTCTTTTTCACAATTTAAAAAAACAAATAGGTACCTGTACATATACGCTTTTTATACGGGTTCCATCAAGTCCTTAAATAATGGGCTGAAGTTGTGGACTTATTTACAGTATTTAGTTTTAGGTCATGGTGCATCAATTTTAGTAATACACACACTTTCAGGCACATACATTTAGTTATATGCCTTTAAGAAGATGTTGTTCGAGTATTTTTAGATAAACATTTATTTTAATTAATTAATTGAATTATTGTCTTATGTTGGCGCCTTTTTTCATATAAAAGGAAAGAGATGTATTAATGTTTTTTATTCTGAGGAAGGCTCTTGTATTGTGAGCCGAAAAGCGCTTCAAAATAAATCTTGCTTGATCTACCTTGTGTTCCTGTGCTGACTGTCGTGGATTTACTTCTTTGTCTTGGACCCTAACAACTGGACACTGGATGAGCCACCCATACAAATGACATTCATTACCTGCAACATATACCCACAGAGAGGTCATAGGATAAAACACCACACACAGGTTTGCAGAAATGGAAAACCTTTATTTGTGTACTATTACAGATATATATGCCATGTCATATAGCTGTTCAGACACTGACGTCTATATAAACAGAGTAATGCAGCTGTGAAACAGTTATACTAATACAGTAGCCTGGAAAGGTCCACAACTGTTGCAGTCCAGGCCAAACCCTTCAAATCATACAATAGTAAAGACAGACTGAGCCACAGGATACCACACAATCAACAGTAGGTAATGCAGGTGTATAGGTCAGCAGCCTCTATCTACACTCTGTACACAATCACTAGGTGGTAAAGACTTCAGTTGACCAAATGGGATGTAACAGTTACATAACAAGGCATAACTGACACCATCACAGGCACACTGACAAACAGAACAGTCTGTATGGCAGGAGGCAGTAGGCCTACAGAAACACACTTTATGTAAGTAATGTCAAGATTGGTGAAATGTAGGGTACTGTACATCCAGATACCTTAAGGCAGCTCACCCCTGATACCCCCACATTTTGTAACAGCCTAGGTTACGTATGGTGCAATCCCCCCCCCAAACTCAATAATACAGGGCCATATACCACTGCTACATACACTGACCTCTGGAGTGCATATAGGCACACATGTATTGTGTAGGTGAGGCCCACACATATATGGCCCCAGCCCCACCGTATGTGTGGGGGATACAACAGCAGTGGACTGCTGGCAGGAATGGCAGTATGGTATACATATATGTGCATATGCATCACTATCTGTATATGTGTAGACATATAATGCTCTGTATATGTATATATCTGGGTGTGTATATGCATAGCTATGTACATATACATACCCATTTATATATGTCGATATGTACATGTGTAATTATCATTATAGATATCTGGATAATCATATGTACATATATTTTCACCATATGTCTTGAACATGGAGTGTAGCCCTACCTCAGCCCCTATAGTCCCATCTTTGTAGTGCAAGGTGATGTCAGGTATGTATAGCAGATATATTAGTAGACTATTGCTACTGTAATAGGGATTGTCATCACAGACATGGTGTGTGTGGGAGGTCACATCTGCTTTTCACATGTGCGTCATTGGCTACTGACAGGCATCCTAAGAACATCATAGTACAGTACCACTGCAAGCACGTAATTCTCCTGTGGACTACAGCAGAGATCATAATAACTGCTGGTACCGAGATGCCATGGCCACATAATACCCACTACATTGATATACATCTGTACAGCATCCCACTGCTCTGTCTGACATACATGACTGTTATGGTGGCCCGGCAGCAGTACATCTGGCAAGTAACTGGACATTACACCACACTGGATAAGTACACTAAGCTGCTAGGCATGTAACAAAGCACTGTGCAGGCTACAGGCAGACTGGCTCAACACTGGCTTACATCTCTTATGGGGGAATGCACATGTACCTGCATATATAGGAGGCTCTACAGGCATGTCACATCACAGGGTAAGATACACCTGTGTGAGTGCATAACCACAACCAATGTGAACACAGCCACAGCCACATATGATAAGCTAGCATAATATTACAGTATATGGGCTATCTGTTCAACACCATCCTCATATGTGCCACTCACAAACTAACCCTACATATACTGGGCCGCTACACAGTGTGGTCTGATACCTGTCTGTGGTATGGGACATGTGTGTGTATGGCGTACAAACATGTAAGCCAGTACGGTAACATACAGTGGAGCAGCATGTAACATCAGATAGGACGGGACCTAGAACAATGACATCTACCATAGTCTGTACACAGGCCAAAGTACATATTAACAATACACACACTGCTGACATACATCATAAGTACACAGACCTCAGTACTGTACAAGCAAGCCCAGAATGTCCAGGTTATGTCATCAAATATAACCCCTACTGTACATAACATGTGTAGCAGTCTGATATCTCACTGGCTTGTTATCAGATATGATGACACTAATTATGGTGTACAGCACATATGCACCTCTTAATGCATGACATATGTACAAAGGTTGACAGAGTTGTGGTTGGAAGCACATACATAAGGTCAATATTGACATGTTGCTGTGATAACCTCATACATTTACTGTTGTAACAGGTTTTGTCGCAACATACGCCCTATGAGGGATATGAAGTCTGTCACAGCTTTCACCATCTACAGACTGCAATCCTCACACTACCTTCTGCAGTTCACAGATAGATGCTCTGTGGGTAACTCATGACACCAAAGGCACCACACACTGCCCAGTCTGCAGATGACCCTACAGATGAAGAGTCCTCATAAACATAGAACTGACATGGCAGGTATTAAAACATGTAGAACAGCCATATCCGGGCGGCCACGGTGGTGCAGTGGTTAGCGTTGCTGCCTTACAGCAAGAGGTTCTCCGGTTCAATCCTCGGCTGGGGTGCCTTCTGTGTGGAGTCTGCATGTCCTCCCTGTGGTTGTGTGGGTTTCCTCCAGGTGCTCCGGTTTCCTCCCACATCCCAAATATATGCTGTAGGTGGATTGGACACTCTAAAATGGCCCTAGGCGTGAGTGCATGTGTGTGTGTGTGTGTGTGTGTGTGTGTGTGTGTGTGTGTGTGTGTGTGTGTGTGTGTGTGTGTGTGTGCCTTCTGTGGAAGGTTGGGCAATGGGCTGGCAACTCAACACCGTAAAACGTCACTGCCAATCATGAGCAGGCAGGTGATCCTCTATGGCGACCCCTAACCAGGAAAAGCCAAAAGAAGAAAAAGGACAGCCATATCTGCACACACCCTGTTAAACCAACATTACTCCGAATGCAGTATAGCAGCACTTACAGTCTGTAGTCAGGTCAGGCACATCCCCCTCCTGTGTGTTGGCCTGTTTCCACAGTGTATGTTGTCAGAGGTAAATACTCAATCAATCTGAGATGCTGTTTGCCAAACAACAGATCGAGTTTCTCCTCACAGTGAATGAAAAGGCCCAACACCAACATGATGTTCCTAGATATTGGAGTGTGTTTCTATGCAACTGGCTATGGGAATGTTACCATAGCTGTTCCACATGTAATCAGCTAGGGGAGGGCTGCAATTCATGCAGTGGCCATCAGCTGATCATGAGCATTACTTAAAATACACATGCTGCTGCCTAAGCAAAGCAGGTGTAGGTCTCCACATCCACCAGGAGGGAGTGAGAGAGGCAGACAGAGGCAAAGACAAGTCAGGGAGGGGTGGGAGAGTAAAACTTAAGCATGTTTGTGTCACACACCTACCAGCACAGGGTATCAAACCCCTGATGGCTATGTAGTGTTATCACAGTTCTATGCAGTTATTGGATGCGCCACATAAGTTACCTGTTGTGGAGCCATCAGAAAGTATATGTGATGGTCTGCAACAGGGATATGGTAGCTATATGGTAGGTGTAGTACACATGCCTGTCAGCATGAACAGGTGCCAGTGTCAACACAGCCACACTCTCAGAGGGACGCGCACACATTGGCACACTTGGCAGAGCCAGGACTACAACCCATCACTACTGAGATTGCCACAACACATTACTGTGCAGGTATTACATGCACCACATGGGTCATACGGAGGTTATATGGGCAAAGGCGCATGGGGAGGTATCTGACATCAGACAGTATGCTTCAGTATGCTAATGGGGGTTGTAGAGAGTGTGGATGTGATCATATGCATCATACAACACACACACAAACACACAAGGTGCCAGTACTGACATGCATGGGTGCATTTTTGCATGGGTGTGTGATGGTCGACTGTGCCAGATGGCTATACAAGGCTAGGTGATGGGTATTCCTTGGCATCAGGTCACATGACAATGGTGCATTGTGGCTCAGGGCTGTAGTTTCTGCATTTCCCACACAGGTGGGTATTGTATCCACCATCCAGTCACCTGGGTGACTACTGCGTGTGGCCAATGCTGTGCATCGCTTGCCATGTATGTGTTCCTTAGTCCATGACATGGATGGTGTCTGGGATGTGCACACCTCCCACATGCATGTACAGTGACATATGGAGCTGTACCTGGGGTGTCTGGCCCATGTTGTGCACACATATTATCAGCAGATGTGCCAGTCTTGGCCACCTGTGGTGGGAACTGGTAATGGACAACAGGTTTACACTGCACCTACATTGATAGCATGCTAATGACATTCCCTGGTGTCAGTGGCATCTGTCCATACAGGGCATGTTTTCGGGCAAGGTATGTCCTTTGTGGGTCACATTTGATGGCACCACAGTTGTTACAAGTGCCCAGTTGGGAACATGGGGAAGGTGCACTGTCTGCATGTACATGCCTACTGGACAGATGGACATGGGGCCATGTCCTGTGTAGCTCACTGCAATCACTCCATAGTTGATATCAATGGCCAATATGCAGTGTACTACCCACATATTGGCTGTTGCCTAGGCAAGTGTGTGTGTGTATGAGATATGGGTTGAGAGTGTGCTCTGGGCAATACTGGGGTTGCTAACTGTGATTGCCTGGCCTTGATGTCAAATGTATGGGTATGGATTTGCACCCCAGCCTCTCAGCTATTTCACATCTGTTATCCCTGTACAGTGGACATTGTGATATATACTAGGGCCACCATATAAGAAATTTGAAAAACCCATGCCACTTGGGCCCAGGTGTCACACACTCACACCCACCTCCACACAGGATACGAGTTACAAACACATACACACACACAGACACACGCACACACACACACACACACACACACACACACACACACACACACACACACACATGTCATGTCTGGGAGTAGAACCCCTACCTAACTAGTTTATTACACTACAGTACTATGCTGTTATAGTATGCACCATGGAGATTACTGGAGTATGCTTTCCCCAAAGTTGTATATCACATTGGATGACAGCAGCAGGTTTGCCAAAGTAGGACATTCGAATTGTAGTGAGTGTGGCTAGGCTAAAATGCATTGCTCCCTACACAGACAGTGACACACATACAAAACATCCACAACCAACATGTGTGGGTACAGAACCCCTAACAGAGGTCTATATCACACTACAGCATGGAGCTGTTATAGGATGCACCACAGGGATTACTGGAGAACTCCTTCCCCAAAGGTGTATTTCACATTGGATGATATCAGCAGGATTGCCAAAGTAGGGCATTCAAATTGTATGGAGTGTGACTACCCTAGAACGTATTGCTGTCTACACAGACTGAGTAAGAAAGACACACAAACACACAGACACTTGCCAAGTCTGAGATTAGAACTCCTACCTAACTAATTTATCATACTACAGCACAGCTATAGGATGCGCTACGGAGATTACTGGGCTACAACCTTCCCAGATGTGTATTTCTAGGGGGATGACATTAGCAGCCTTACCAAAGTGGAGAATTTCAATTGTATGGAGTGTGACTACCCTAAAAACCATTGCTCGCTACACAGACACACACACACACACACACACACACACACACACACACACACACACACACACACACACACACACACACACACACACACACACACACACACACACACACACACACACACACACACACACACACACACACACACACGCACACACACACACACACACACAGTTGCCAAGGCTGTGATTAGATTCCTACATCACTATTTTATCACACTACAGCAGTATGCAGTTATGGCATGGGCTACAGAGATTACTGGGCTACAACCTTCCCAAAGATGTATTTCTAGGTGGATGACATCAGCAGCCTTACCAAAGTAGAGCATTTCAGTTGTAGGGAGTGTGACTACCCTAAAAACCATTGCTCTTTACACAGACAGACACACACACAAACACACAGTTGCCATGTCTGGGATTTGAACTCCTACCTAACTAGTTTATCACACCACAGCAGTACGCAGTTATGTGATGTGCCACAGAGATTACTGGGCTACAATTTTCCCAAAGGTGTATTTCACAGTGGATGACCTCAGCAGGCTTGTCATAGTAGGGCTATGGGGAGGGCAGTGTGTGTGCATGGGCTATAACCCATTCATCTAGATGTTGACACGCCACATGTGGGCACACGCAGGGTCATATTTCACAGGTATGTGTATACAGCTGCTAGATGACTACTTCCTTGTACAGTCATGTTGCAGAGCTAGCATGTGCAATACATAGTCTGTAATGCTGATAGGTACTGGTGGCTAGTATCTGCAGTGAATGACAGCTGAACCTTTTTTTTTCTGTTTAACCTACATCAGTCTAGCCACCTATTGAACAGCTAAAATATACATAATTGCCTGTTCAACCAGCAGCAGTCTAGCCATTTTGATTGGGATTTTTTCTCTTTTCTTTCCTATTTAACTGCTTGTATATTTTATAGAGGTATACTACTTTTTATAACCTGTTTCAAATGTATCTGTTTGCCTGCCATTAATACTGTGTTACTATTCTGTTTGCCTGGCATTTAATACTGTGTTACTATTCCTGTAATTTTATCTGCTGCATTGCATAATTGCATTTGACTCTGTACTGGATGATAGCAAAAATATAAGGTTTTTCTCTGCTGCATTTCTCTCCCTGCCTTCTCTTACATTCTCCCTCAATTAATTGCTCTCCTCTACCTTCACCTTCAATTTTCATTAACTGTTTTTCTCTCTATCTCTACCTTACAATTTCAACTCTCCCTTAAACTTACCCTTCCTCTAGATCTACCCTCTTTGTTTTTTTTTCAAGTTTTCCTCCTTATTCTACACTAACTCCTACTACTCTATATTCCTCCTCCTCCTCCTCTTCTCTCTCTACTTCTTACATTTGCCTCCTCTCTTCCCCAAATACTTATTTTTGTTTATTTCCCCCCTCTCTCTACAGTACTTTACCCCTGAAGGTCCTGCTGTACCTCCTGAATATACAGACTACCTCCTGCAAAAGCTCAGCCACCTCAACTGGACTTATTCTGCTTACTAAACTGGGCTCTCCTTTGAAAAAGGAACAATCAGAGTGGAATCCCTAAAGAATCTTTCAGTGAATGTATGTAGCCTTATACCTATCTAAGCCTGTCCCTCTGTGAGCATGACACAGCAGCCTACCATAGACCGCAAAACACTCCCCTCTCAGTGGTACTTACTGATTTCTGGCCCCCTATCCCTCTTCTGTACCCCTCTGAAAACTTACCTTTCAGACCCTTTTTGTTTTTCTCTCTACCTAAGCCTTTGTCCATTTTCTCTATTCTTTACTCCCTATTATTCTCTGCCTGCCTTTTCTCCTTTCTCCACTAGGTGGCAGCACTATTCCACATTTGCCTGCTCCTACTCCATTCTAATCTTTACTCCAATTTCTCCTCTAAACCATTCAAAAGCCAAACCTCCCCTTATTTTACTCCACTTTCCCCACCTTTATATTTTTCTCTTTCCTCGAGTTGCTCAAACCCCACTTACCTCCCCCCAGTCTTTCTGTACTTCTACCAACTTACCTCAGCTCCAACCTGCAGTGGCGGATATTTTTTCAGCTGGACTCTTCTGTCCTGTTGCTCTATCCTGCTCTGTTCGCCCTGTGGGCTCACACCGCTCCCCTACCCTGCCCCCAATTCCCTCCCACCCCAGTGGTCCTACATTTATTTGTCATCCCATACTCCCTCCCACTTACATCACCCAATCCCCTCACAAGATTACTCCACCCACTTTCCCTAAAACTACCTCCCCACCACCAACCTTATCCTTTAAACTAACCTCCTTCCCACCCACCTGCCTTACCTAACTCCATCTAACCTACAAATTTATTTTCACCTCTAATCAAACTCTCATTCTATGATACCTTCCATTCCTACTACAATCCCTACCCATGCACTACTCCTACTCCTCATCCTTCTTTCTCTATACCATTCCACCTCTTATACCAACTTTCACCTGAACCCTGCATATCCACCTCCACCACCACACCCAACAAATCATTACCACAATATCTCTGCCTCTTTAACTCCATTTCACTCCTCATTTCTATTAAAATTAAAACTCTTCCAAATCCCTAATAAATACTAAAAATCTAAACCCACCCCTTCCATCCTTTCCCTAACAAACTAAAGCCCAACAAACTTACTCACCTTCTCTCTTTCCTCAGCCTAGCAGGCGATATTCCTCCCAACCCTGCACCAAACATGTCTCAAACAAATAACCATAACTTCAACAAAAACCAAATTGTAAAGACCTCAAATTTCTCACCATCAACACCCAAAGCTTAACTAATAAAACCACCCTCTTTCATGCTTGGCTAAATCATAATTCACCTGATATTGTAGCCATCTCTGTAACTTGGTTAAAACCACACATAACCAACATTGAATTCCTTCCCCCCCGGTTTTCAATCCCTCCGATCTGACCGCATAAACAAAACAGGTGGTGGTGTAGCACTAATCTACACGAATCACTTATCCATCACTCCCTTCCCAAATCCTATCTCTTCCTTTCATAATGCTGAACTAGTAATCGGCATTCTAAAATTAAATGACCATAAAAGTATCTGCATTATCTCCCTTTATATTCCGCCTGGTAACAACACCAATACCTTGAAAGACATCCTCTTCTGGTCCTCCTCATATATTAAACATAAAACTTACATTATGGGAGATGTAAATATTAACTGGCAAAAAATCAGTGACCAAAATCCCACCTTATCTATCAATCTTTTCAATTTCACACAACTTATTAACTCTACCACTAGGCCCAACAAAACCAACCTCAGAGGCTCCATCCTAGACTGGATCCTGGTGTCTCATCCAAACAAAACCACAACATCTGGTGTCACTGCAGACCCTCTAGGAGACCACCTCCCTGCCTTCACCCATAGAACAACACCCTCTTCCTCCTTCTCCCATAAACTCTTACACACTCACAACTTAACCAACTTTAACCCCTCCACCTTCCCTGATTCCCTCAAAATCACAAACTGGAACCCACTAAAAACCCTACCACTAGACGAAGCCGTTCATTTCTTCAACTTTAAATTCCTTACTGTCCTAAACTCCTTAGCTCCAGTCCATACTAAAAGAGTCAAAGGCAAGACTGCCCCTTGGCTTACTAAAGAAACCAAGAAAATTATGCAACAAAGAGATAAATCTTGGAAAAACTATCTCCATCATAAACAACCTGAATACTTACTTAAATACAAACAGTTACGAAACCTAGCCAAAAAACATGCCATAAGAGATAAAAAGTCTCACTACAACCATTTACAAATAAATCATGCAAAAAAACCCAAACAATTCTGGAATTCTATTAACTCTCTTCTTAAGCCTGGTACAACAAAGAACCCTTGCCCTGATGCCAGCAAATCTGACCAAGAAATTGCCAATCTATACAACTCCTTCTTTACCTCTTCACTTGCTGAACTAACCAAAACCTTCCCCAACAACAATCCCCCACCCCCCCTTCCCAAGTCTCCACATCCTCTCCTCCCACTTCCCATATCTTTAAACTCAAACCTGTAACCACTCACTTTATAAAAAAAACCTTCTTTCAAAACTCAAACCTTGCACCAATGCCCCTGACAACATTCCCTCCTCCTTCTTAAAAATAGCCTCCAATAGTATTACTCTCCCTATTAGCATCCTGATAAATAGATCTCTTCTCAAGTCTTATGTACCCAAACTATGGCGCTCTGCTTTTATTCTCCCACTCCACAAAGGTGGCAAGAATTGTAATTTCTCTAACTTCCGCCCCATAGCCATCCTCTCTCCTATCTCAAAAATTCTTGAAAAATGCATCCACCTGCAGCTCATGCCATTCCTAACTGAACACCAGCTACTGTCTCCCACCCGACACAGTTTCTGCCCTGGGCATAATACTAACACAGCCCTTCTCTCCTTCTTACACTCTGTTAATTCAGCTCAAGACTCTGGTAACTTAGTTTCATCTGTTTTCCTAGATCTATCTAAAGCTTTTGATACCATCTCCCACTCCCATCTACTAAACCATCAATCTAACCTCAACATCTCCCCAAAAACTCTATCCTGGTTTTCTACCTATCTTTCTGACAGGTCCCAAGCCATGAAATGGGGACAAGCCTCCTCCAGCTTCCTTCCTATCCCCATAGGAGTTCCCCAAGGCTCTATACTTGGCCCTCTTCTATTTAACATCTTCGTAAATGATTTCCACAAAGCTATTCCCAATACAAAAATTGTCCAATACACAGACAACTCTACTTTGATCTGCTCTGCTTCCAGCTTTAAAGAACTCCAATCTCTACCACATTCACAACTACAGAGAAATGGATGCACGAAAATCACCTCTCACTTAACGCTAACAAAACTAAGATTCTTCGTTTCACCCACTCAAAATCCACCACCACCGAAAAAAATTAATTTCAAATTTCCTGCCTTAACAACTCCAACATTAACACCATTTCCTCAGCTAAACTCCTTTTTTTTCCAAAATCTCTTTATTTCAATTTTTTTTTTCAAATAATAACAACAATACGGTAACTCAAAAACACAAATAAACAATTCAAATACCTGTCTAAAGAAAACAGACAACAATCTCATTCCGACAAAATTATATATATATATATACAATATATACACAAGAAGTCACTACATTGTCAAGTAAAGTATGAGAATTCTTATGTTCATTTGGTCTCATAAGGGATAGTTAGAATGGGGATAGTCTATATATAAAGTAAAAATAGAAATTTAACTATTTATTTGTATGTTTAAGGAAAATATCTAGTTACGCATATACTAAGAAAAGAGAGAAGATGCAAGAAAGTCTGGTTATACTACATTTGTTTCTTATTTAAAAGTTAGCTTTTCATGTCAATTTGTAGGCAAATTTTATTTGTCAAGAATTATATTTAGCAAGTAACCCCAATATTTTTGATAATAGCGTTTGTTTTTTGTTTTTGAATAAAATAATTTGTGAGATGAGATAAATTTGATAGCAAGATTGCTAAAATTTTCCCATGCAATTGGTGACATGACATTCCAATTCTTTGTAATAAAGAATTTAATAAGGGCACACATCGTAAAAAAAACATGTTTTAATATTTTTGAGAGTTGATTGATATTAATGTACAATATAGCTGTCTCCCAAGTAAGGGTTGATTTTTCATATCCCATCTTCTCTAATCTTACTCTCAAGGAACACCATAAGTTGTGTATCTTGGTACAGTTCCACATGACATGTAAAATATCAGCTGTTTGATCCGGACAATGGGGACATATGGGCGAAAAGTTAGGATTGAATTTATTTAATTCAGATAAGGTATAATATAGATTATTTACCATAATTTGTGTATATAACAGTTTCTTGAAAGGAATAAATTTGATTGTATTTTCAATGGCTAGTTTCTTATTTTCTTCAGTCAGTGATTAATTTTTCATTTGCCAATAGTTTGAAAATAATAAAGAATTCTGATGTTTTGCACTCATTACAATTTTATAAGTCCTAGAAATTGTTCTCCCTTTAATCGCAAGATTTTCAAGTATTAATTTAACTAAATCTATGTTCTGTAAGTCAGTGTGTATTTGTGAGAATTTAGCATTTATAAGATGATGAAGTTGGTTAAGGATAATGCTATATTTCATAGGAAGTTTGAGTTCAAGTCTCATTTGCCTCGTTTTAGAGTCTTTCCATTGGTATATATCCGATATTGTGTAGTCTTTTATCAGGGGGTAGTTTGTTAGATTTACTGGCTTATTATTTATTAGTAAATTAGTGTTTAGGTGTAACGGTTGTATAAGGGCAAAAGCATCAGCTAATTGCAATGATTTAAATAGTTTCTGAGTTGTAAGAATCATGTTTTTAATTAGTGGGTGTAAATTCTTTGTGTATATGCTAGCCTGGTTTAAATTCAAGAATGGTAAGGATTTGATATTACAGCCAAGGGATTTCATCTGTTCATACCAGATTTTGGTCCACTGGGGTGTCCAAGTATTTATATATGAGTCATAGTTTATTATTTGTATTAGTCTGTATACAGTAATTATACTATAGTAAAGCTTAAAATCAGGTAACCCCAATCCCCCCTTATCTTTGGCGAGTACAAGTTTTGCATATTTAATTCTGGTAGATTTGGGATACCATAAGAATCTTGATATAGCTTTTTCCATGGCAAGGAAGAAGTTTTGGGGAATATTTGAAAAGGTAGCATTTAATTGAAAGAGTATTCTTGGCAAAAAATTCATCTTGACAACACTAGCTTTTGACAGTAGAGACATATTAATGTTCTTCCATCTATCCATATAGTTTTGAATACTAGTCCATGTAGTTACTAGGTTATTGTTTATAATATCTTTGAAGTCTGAAGTAAATATTATTCCTAGATATTTTATCTGGTAGATTATGTTGATCTCACTCATAGGAAAGTACAATTCTTTATGGCCTATAGGATTGAGGGGAAATATGTATGACTTGTTTAAATTTAAATTATAATTTGAAACTACCGAGAACTCATCAATAACTTTAAGTATTTTTGGGAGGTCAGTAGTGGGGAGTTGGAAGTATATATTTAAGACATCAGCAAAGGCTGAGTATATAAGATTTGTATTGTGGATTCTGGGAATATGATGAAAAGTTTTTTGTGAAATAAACAGAAGGAGAGGTTCTAGATAAAGATTAAATAGGTATGGTGAAAGAGGACATCCTTGTCTTGTACCATTGGATAAGAGTATAGGGTTAGTTATAAGTTTATTTACCTGTATAGTGGTAGAAGCTTTCTGATACAGAACCTGGATCATTTTAATGAATTCTTGAGGAAAACCATATAAAGGCAATATATTAAAGAGAAAGTGTAAGTTTACTTTATCAAAAGCTTTAGTTGCATCTACTGTAAGGGCATATCTGGGGCATTTATCCCTATTAAGTAGTCTTACAATGGTATCTAAAAGGAGGGTGTTGTCACTTGTTTGCCTGTTTGTCATAAAGCCCATTTGTTGTTGGGAAATAATAGAGGGAAGTATATTCTTAGGTTTATTTGCTATAACATGGGCTAATATCTTAAGATCAGTGTTTATGAGGGCTATTGGTCTATAATTTGCTGGATCTGTTGGGTCAGAAAGCGGTTTAGGAATCAACACTGTCTTGGAGTTATTTAAGTATTTGTCTGTTATACCATATTGTAGTATATAGTTGAAAACTTTTAATAACACTTTGGAGATAGGTTCCATGAATAGCTTATAAAAATCTGATGTGTATCCATCAGGCCCAGGGGATTTACCTAATTTTAGTTTGTTTATTGCAGCTTTTATCTCTTTTAAATGTAACAGTGATTTTAAGAGTTTCCTTTGATCTTCTGTAATTTGTGGAATGTTTATATTATGTATAAAATCCTCAAATCTATCTGTAGATGATGATAAGGGTATATTGTATAATTTCTTATAAATATCTTCAAAAGCATCCACTATATCTTGACATTTATATTTCACCTGTCCTTCATATTTTATTTCTTTGATCCTAGGAGGTCCACTTTTTATGTTAATTAGTCTAGCTAGGAATGTTGATGGTGTTTGAGCCCATTCTGAATATTGATATATTGATCTTAATTCTAAGAAGGAGATATTTTCTAAAAAGTGTTTGTGTAATTGCTTTTGCCAATCAATTATTTTTTCCTCAAGTTCTTTAGAATATTTTTCCTGAAGTTCTAGTTCAGCAGTGTTTATTTGATACTCTAGTTCATTCTTAAGATTGTTATACTTTTTTTTGAGCCATGCAGATTTTTTAATAATAATACCCCTGATGACCACCTTGGTAGCCGCCCATTGTATGTCATATGGAATTTGATCAGATATAAAATCATTTTGAAGTTGGGCTAACACATTCTGAATTTCTTGTGTAGTTTCTTGGTTTTGTATAATTTTAGGATTTAACGTCCAGGTATTGAAATAGGAAATATTTTGTTTATGAGCTTGAAAGTTTATTAAAAGTCTAATTTTGGAATGATCTGAAAGAGTTCTAGGTGATACAGCATAGTTATTTTGTTAGAAAGGAAAGCAAGAGAAATTAGAAAAGCATCTATCCTGGACCAAGTTTTATGAGTGGCTGAAAAGAAAGTGAATCTTGATATTGTTTTATCATATTGAAATTTAACATAAGGGTCAACTAGTTCAAATGTATTTTGTAGTTCTTCAAGTGCTGTAGTGGTAGATTGTGACTGTCTGTTTTTATTATGCGATCTATCCTTATCTAGATTTAGTAAAGCATTCCAGTCCCCACCTACAATGAACAGATGATTTGGGTATTTGGCTAATATATTAAAGATTTCATAAATGAAGAGCTGTTGATTTGAGCAGGGGCTATATATATTAAGAAAGAGTAATGGTTTGTTCAAAGTATGATATTCAGTAGTAAATAATACCCATCTTCCCTTTGAGTCAGCTTCATAGGAAGTAATCTTTCCTTGGAAGGATTTATTTACTATAATGGCCACTCCCCTGGACAAAGAACTATAATTTGCAGCAACTATTGTTTTAACCCATTTTCTTTTCCTTTCCCCTAAACCAAAGTTGGTCATCTAAGTGAGTTTCTTGCAAGAAAGTTATATCAGCCTTAGTTTGGTATGTGAGGTGCATAATTAAATTTCTTTTCTTTTTATCTACCATCCCTTTAACATTCCAAGAGTCTATGGTTATCATTTTTTATTAATATTGTTGAAGTTTCTCATTAGTTAATACACAAAACTTTTTCTGTTAGTGTATTTATCTTAAGAATAAATGTTGTGACTTCTATACTCCTAAACTCTAAATAGGTGCCTAACCACCCATCCCTCTGTATTTGTAAATGTGCATGAGTTAAGAAACTAAAATAAACTATTATTTTTAACAACAAGGAGTAGATATATATCAGAGGGATGCCAATAATACCCATTCTGTTCCAAATGCGAACAGTCATCAGCTAACAGACTGTGCCCATCCCGCTCCTTTTATTATTTATATACTGCATATTCATTTTCAGACTTCTTAAAATATTATATTAATTGTGCCCGTAGATATTATATAGAGAGAAAATGAAAAGTAGCTTTTATAAAAAGTTTTGTAGTAACAGCAACATATTATAATTCTTAACATTTCAAGAGTTATTAAAGAGTTAACAAAACAATATTTTCAAAAACCAAGTACAATATATGTATATTTTAAAGAAGGCATCATTTTAAAAATTCAACAACATTTGCATTATTCTTGCTAACAGCAATTAACTGTGGTTCTTTAAAATGTATTGGAAACCATGCAAGCAATCATTGTGAACTCATATTATTAATTAACCATTGCCATCTACTGGACAAACAGGGGAAAAAAAGAAAATGTTTTTATACCTTGCTCATAGACACCTTTAAAGGTAACTCAATGATTATGCCAGTAGAATAATGATTATACATTTTAAACATTTAAAGAAGGCAGCACTTTAAAATTCAACAACATTTGCCTTATTCTTACTAACAGCAACTAACTGTGGTTATTTAAGATGTATTTGAACTTCATCTAACATTGCACTGGCAAAAGCCATATAGATCCATCATTGTGTACTCATATATTAATAATTAACCAGTGCCATCTACTTGAAAAAACAGAGAGAAAAGAAAAAAAATGTTTTTATACCTTGCTAATAGACACATTTAAAAGTAACTCAATGGTTATGTCAGCAGAATAATGATTATACATTTTAAACATTTAAATAAGGCAGCACTTTAAAATTCAACAACATTTGCCTTATTCTTGCTAGCAGGAACTAACTGTGGTTCTTTGATTGCATTGGAATCTTCATTTAACACTGCACTGTCAAAAGGCATATAAACACATCATTGTGAACTCATATGTTAATACTTAACCAGTGCCATCAACTGAACAAACAGAGAGGAAGAAGAAAAAAAAAAGAGAAATGTTTTTGTACCTTGCTCATAGACAGACTTAAAAGCAACTCAATGATTATGCCAGTAGAATAATGAATATAGATTTTAACTGAAACTACTTATGTCTAATATTCACACTACTTAAACTCTTATATCAAAGGTTATATCCCATTTTTTAATGTAATTTAACACTTCCTTTTTGTAAGCTGTAAATGGACTTTAAAGTCATTTCTCTATGCAGACAATGTTAGGTAGCTTTGTAACTTTTAAATGTAAAGGCAGTTGCTAAAAGACAGTACCTTAAATATTACAGTGAAGCAAAGAGGTTTTCTTTACAGGCAAGTAAGCAAAATTATTTAGAACACAATCCATATCCATTTGTTTAAAATTTCCCATAAGAGTGGTATATTCTTCTGTCCTGTAGTTCTTTGGAGCTGTAGCACTTGTTTAGCCTTCCAAATGTTGTTTTTGGATCAAAAGATATGAAAAGAGTTGTCTCAGGCAGGATTTACTTTGAAGAGATGCAGAAAGGTGGATTTTGCTGCCTGGTCAGGTGTTTCCAAGGATATTTTTTCTTCTTTGTAATAAAATGTTAAAGTTGCAGGATATCTCATTTGGAAACGAATCTTATTTTCAAAGAGGTAATTGCAGTATTTGCTGAGTTTCTGTCGATTTTGTTTAATTTGTAAAGGAAGATCTTGAGTAATCATAATTTTATGCACTCTCCATGTAATATTCTTTTTAATCTTATAAACTGACAGTATCTGTTGAACATGTGCTGAATTAAGCAGTCTGATATAGATTTGTCTAGGAAGATCAGTTGTTTGTGTATGCTTTATAGCTTTGTGAGCTCTTTCGATCACTATCTCATCCAGGAGATTTTTATTAGCCAGAAGAGAGCTTAGTATTTCTTTTATTATTGGAATAAGTTGTGAATTATCAAAGCTCTCTGGAATACCTCTTATGATAAAATTATTTCTGCGGCTTCTAGCTTCCAAGTCTAACATTTTTTGCTGTAATTCTTTAATTATGGTGTCATTGGTTTGTGCTTTTTGTTGCAGTTCATTTATTTTTAGTTCATTGTCCATAATTTTAGCTTCATTTTGTTCAAGCCTAAGCACAATTTGGTCCAGAGTAGAGCCAAATGTAGTTAGCTTATGAGAGAAACCCTGAACTCCTGTTTGTAAAGGTTGTAAAGCAGTTTTCAGATTCTCCAGTGTTAAAGGTTGTTCCTGTTTTAATCTTTGAGAAATTTTATCAGCTTCTTGTTGTTGCTTGTAAATTTTTTGCCTTTTAGAAGTGGTTTCTTTCTCAGGAGTAGTAATTTCAGACAGTTTGTTTTTGTGATTACAGTTTCCATCTGATCTGGCTGATTCTCCATTAATCTTGTACAGTTAGATTTCTAGTAGTAGTGCAGAATTTTAAATGATAAGTCTTGTTATGAAAGTTGTTTTTCTTGTTAATTTCCTCTTATTAGGCCTGTTAGTCTTGAAGAATCCACACCATGCGGTTCAGGGCTCTGTTTCCAACAAGTAATTATTTTTCCTTCAGAATGAATCTTTGAAAGATAAAGATGAAACAAGTAAGTACTAGTATTTCTGCTTTAATCCATTGATGTTTGGTATACTTTTCCTAAGCGATGCGCTGGTTTGAAGTCAGATTATAGTATAGGAATGCAAGAGCTGCACTGTCAGTGTGCTTACAGGCTGTCCACCATTTTGGAATGTCCTCAGCTAAACTCCTAGGGGTCACAATCGATGAACACTTAAAATTCAATACCCATATCCAACTTAACATAAAAAAAACCCATATAAAACTCGGCCTGCTATACAGAAATAATCAATTCCTCTACCCTTCTACTCGACATACCTTGGCCACTACATATCTCCTCCCATCTCTTCTATATGGTGCCCCTCTGCTTACAAATCTATCTTCTACCCTAACCTCCAAACTGGAAGTATGCTGCAATAAAATTTTGAAATTTGCCTCCAAGGCAAATTCCCTCTCTCACCACTGCACATCACTACAAACTCTAAATTGGCTTGAACTCCCCAATCAACTAGACTACCTCCAAATTGTCTCAGCCCACAAATTAATCTTTCAACCCACTCTCTGCCCCACACTATCCAATATTCTCTAACCTTATACCCCCCCAGACCCCTTAGATCTTCTAACCAAAACCTTATTTCCATCCACAAACCCAAACGCCTAGCCGGTCAACTTTTACTCTCCTTTTCCCTTGCTAAAAAATGGAATGCCCTTCCCTCTGTCCTGAGGACCTGTGACAACCTACACTCCTTCAAAACTCAACTCCTCTCCTACCTGCATACTCACTGAAAATGTAACTGCACACTTCACTCTACTTCACTCTATACCCCCCCGAGCTCCCCTTTTCCTTCTGTCCTGGCTAACCTTCATTACCTCCATATTTCTCTCTTAGTCACACATTGCTAAGGTAACTAACAACTACTCCCAACCCTATGCAATTTTCCTATCATCCTCCTAGACTCTTTCCTTAACTTCAAATGTTACTGAATTGAAAGACTACCAACTTGAATGCTTACTACCCACAATTTAAAAAAATCAACCTTTTGTATGTAAATCATTTTTATCTTTGAATTCTATTTGTACTTCTAAAAATGTGATCTAAAGATGTAGGTTGTCACAATGTTCTTTTGTATGTAAATCATTTTTATCTTTGAATTTTATTTGTACTTCTAAAAAAAAATTGTTTTATCATTATGTCTTGTAACATTGTATTGTGGAGCTTTTCTCCCCGGGCCTCCACTGAAAATGGGCTTTTGGCCCAGTGGACCTCCCCGGTCACCAAACTGGAACAAATAAATAAATAAATTTGGTTGGGGCCCTTTGACTGTGTGCTGGGTGAGACAGGCCTGGATGGCTCCTTGTCACAGTCACCCTCTTCCACAAATCTATGTATGTCTACCTTTGGCTTATTATAGTGTGGTGTACTTACACATATGTCTGTATTTCTATCCACTGTGTGTGTGCAAGGCATGAGTGGTGCATACTGAGTGTCTGCACTAACAACTGCGACTGCCAGGTATGTCTGGTCCACTGGTGTTTGCAGACATGGCCTTCATGTGTTTAAGTGTGTGAGCATGCCCAGTATGCCCATCTGTATTTAATGTGTGGATCGAGTCCAGGTAGTTTGTACTGCAGTGCTTACCTTTGTGTTGTACATCGACAGGTAGTATGCTGTTTCTGCAGGATATCCATTGAGCATTTGGGATAGACTGTTACTACATTTCTGCATAGGATGGGGGAGCACACCTGACTATTTCTACATTTCTACACAGGACTGGAGGGCACACCTGACTGTTATTACAGTACTAGGTAGGATGGGGGCACACCTGTCTATTTCTACATTTCTATACAGGATTGGGGGGCACACCTGACTGTTCTTACATTACTACGTAGGATGGGGGGGGGCACACCTGACACTTGTACACATTTGCTAGGACTGTACTGGTATGTTGGGTACTCCATTTCATTCTGTAGTCTTACCTATCATGCTGACTAGAGGCATACCAGTGTACTACAGATCTTATCTTTTATTTACCTACATATTAGTTTCTGACTTCCTACCCCTCAGAACTGACATCCCACTGCCTGACCTGCTGTAGTCTGTCTGTGTAGGCCTGGGGGCAGAGGTTACCCATAGGCCTCATTCAGAGACCATAGCACAGCCTTTGTTTGTGTTTGTCTACGCCTGTCTTGCTGGCTGTGACTTTTGTTGTGTATGGGAACCCCCCTGACTGGCATGTGTGAGTCACTTACCTTGTGGGTGTCCCAGTATTGAGGGTGGTGCTGCAGGGCTGCCTATGTTAGATGCACATAGTACACTCCCTACACATGGTTAAGCACAGGTAGTGTAATTTGGCATACCTTTTACTGTATGTGAGATTCAGATAGGGGTGTCATTCCCTGGGTCCCTCCTGTGTCAGTGTATGTGCTATGCGTTGCCTCTTTGCCACGGCCAGGGCATACTGGGCACGCCTCCTTCTGCCTACTGGGGCAGGCTCAGGTTGTTCCTCCTCTGAGTCACTCTGTGCCTGTGCAGGCCTTGGCAATGGTGGGAGGCTATGTGGCCCTGTCCTGTGCTGTTCATGCTGCAGCTGTTTCTGCAGGATCATATTGTGTAGCATGGCACAAACATGGACAATTTGGGTACATGTAGCTGGTGAGTACTGCAAGGCTCCACAGGATGTGTGCAGGCACTGGAACTGTGACTTGAGCATCCCAAACACATGCTCTACTATAATTCTGGTCTGTGCGTGTGCCTCATTATTGAGTTCTTGTTCATGTGTGTGTGTATTTCTGATGGGTGTCATCAGCCACGGCTCCAGTGCATATCCAGCATCCCCCATTAGGTGACCGTCACGGATGTCCCCAATGGCAAATCTCTGGTACAGCTGCGTCAGATGCCAGCTGTGGGAATCGTGATAGCTTCCATGGCAGCCAGCACACACATTCATTATTATGCCCTGGGCATCGCACTCAACCTGGCAGTTGATGGAGGGAAATCCCTTGCGGTTGATGTAGACCCTACCCTGCTCACCGGGTGGTGCTTTGATACATATGTGCATGCAGTCTATAGCATCCACTACCACAGGGTATTCTGCTATTTGGTGGAACAGTTGCATATTGCTGGCCAACACCTCACGGGTGTTGGGGAAATATATACATGCTCACCAACATGTGCTGACATGGCATCCAGGAACTGGTGGAGTACCCTGGATGCTGATGCCAGTGAAATCCCCATCATATCCTCAGTTGGCCTTTGGAAGGTACCTGTAGCTAGTATTTGTAGGCTTACACATACCTTGGTATCCACTGGGATGGGTTCCCCTCTGTTAGTTCTGTGTATCAGGTGTGGCTGTCACAGATCAACAATTTGCTGTAGGAGGTCCCTGTTCACCGTATAGCACTCCACTATCTCCAGCTCATGTAGCCCCTGGTAGGTTACCCTGGGTCTGTACACTCCTCTCCGTCTTCTCACTATGGATTGGTTGACAGCATTCACATCCTCACCACCCTCAGCCTCTTCCACAAGTTGTTGTATGATAGCTAGTGCAGCCCTTATCATTTTGCTGTTGTGAGTGTTAAAAGTTCCCCGTTTGTTTACACCAGTAGTGTAAAGTGTGGGAAAAACCAAAGGGAAAGGTGTTTGCATAGTTTATAGTAGTGTTCTGGGCTGGGCTGGTCTGCTGCCTATGTAATTGGCTGATTCAGATACATTCCACCTGCCAGCTATGCTAGTTCTCCTTGACTACCTTCCTACTGCTGTTTTCCCTTCCCATTGCCTTCCTGTTTAAACCCGGGGGCATGCCACGCAAACAGAGTGCACAAATGTGCACACTGCTGCTATTTCCTGGTTTAACATATTTTTTTCTGCCTTTAAAACACACACACTTAGGCAATGTAAAGAGTGCTAGGCAGGTTTAGACATACCCCCTAGCTTAGCTGTGCTAAGCTAGGAGCAAACTCGAGTCACAGGGCTCCTCTCCGCTTACAGTATGCCTGACCCCCCCCCCCATGATGTCACCTAAATCATAGGCTTGCACCAAACTATTCCTACTCTTACACTGTTGGGACCTGCCTCACATGCTGGGGAACACTGGGATTCACTATCATTCCCCTCATTTGCATAGGATTGCCTGCTAATGCATAGTTACATGTCTCACACTGAGCCTCCCCCTTTAGAAACCACTACTCACTGGCCATGTTGTCTTCTGCCTGCCATTGACTTGTATGGCAGAATACTGATTTTAGTTAGCATGCTTAATTTAAGTTTATTTTGTTATTTCCCCCCGATCCCATTTGCACTCTGTTTCCTACGCTTAGACAGCCGAGATCAGCTAAAAAAAAATAAAAGTTGATTTTTGTATTTTTTGCACTGTTTGCAATGCCAATGGCCTTATACTTGGCCATTGGCATGCTTACTACATGATATGCAGCCTTTATTTGGAGCTATAAGAGCTCCGTTTTGGATTTTGCAGAAATGTACTCGGTTACTAACCGAGTACATTTCTGCAGATTGCACTAGTCCTGCATGGCCAGTTGCAAGCTTCCTGGATTGCAAAATCACCTAATTTGCATAGATTTCTCCTGAAAATGGGGCGATTTGCAAACAGGGGCTTAGTCCGTGCAGGATTAGTGCAGGTGTGCTCATGCATGCCCCTGCAGGCAGTTCCTGGATCGCACAGCAGACATATTGCCTGCTAGAGCTCCTGCACCGATCTTGCATGCCGTGCAAGGTATATAGAATCCGGGGGAGTGTCTTGCATACAGAGAGAGACACAAAGTCATAAAATATCAGGATATGCAGGCAAGAATGAGAGCAATGTGGAAGAAAGATACCCAGACAGTTCCAATTGTAGTAGGAGCAACAGGTCTTATACAAAATAATCTACAATCGTATTTAGATATGCTACCAATCCATGTAACTCCATATGAATTGCAGAAGGAGTCATTACTGGGCACATTGTGGGTGTTCTGAACAGCACTTTTGGCTGACATCAAAGATTGAAACAATATTAATTTCATGAACTTTAATTGTACTTTGACTTAGGAATGGGGTCCATTCTGTAATGGTATTAGAAACCCAAAAGACTTGGAGAAATTTAAAAAAGAGAAAAAAAGAAAAGAAAAGCTCCTAACTGGAAAACCCCATGCCCAGATGCAGTACCTAACTTTTGAGTAATAGTATTAACATCTTTACATGAAGATTTAGACCTGAGTAAGAACTATTTATATAAGCACCCCAACAGATGCCAGCCTAGTTAACAACAGAAAAAATAATACCTGCTTAAGAGTGAACCTGTAAGATATCCTAAAAACTATAGACCAATAACTTGCCTTCCAACAATGTATAAACTATATACAGGAATTGATACCGACAGAGTTTATAATCATTTATAAGAAAACTCAGGCATGGCAATAGAATAAAAGAGTAACAAAAGAAAGTCATAATGGGAACAAATGATCATTTGTTGTTAAATAAAGTCATAATGGGGAATTGCAAAAATGGAAGAATCTAAGTATAGCATGGATAGACTACAAAAAAAACATATAATAGCATCCCACATCCATGGATAAAAGGAGCACTTACAAATGTACATCGATCAATTACATTACAGTGACCATGAAACAGTGGCAAACCACTTTGCATCTAAGCCATGATAAAGGACAAATTACTATCCAGGGATAACAATTCAAAGGGGGTATTCCAGGGTGACTCTTTGCCACTGCTGCTCTTTTGTCTTGCCTTTAATTCATAAAGTTGTCTGCTTAACAGATTAGGTCATGGTTATAATTTGGCTGCCAGAAAACAACAAAGTGTAAAGGCTTCTCATCTTCTTTTTGTGGATTTTTTTAAAACAGTATAGTTCATCAAATGAGGAACTGAAAGTATAAATGTAAGTGGTCAGAGATGATAAAAGAATGTCATCTGGCCTTCATAAATGTGCAAAAGCAACCTTTAAAGCAGTAAAGCTGCAGTACCAACAAAAGAAGCAATCTCTCCTTAGGCTAAACAAACAAATAAGAGCACTAGTGAAATCTTCCAAAGCAAACTTCAAGCCCAAATTGGCCACATCTACTAGGGACAATCATAAAGCCTTCTTCACATATGTCCATAATCTCAAAGGTAGCACCCATATCTGTTCAAAACTGATGGTCAAGGACACCACATATACAAATGCCGTAGATATAGCAATCTTGCTGGCTGACAGATTCAGCAAAAATTTCACCCCTCTGTCCCATCAGTAAATCAGAACTTTCCCAGTACCTGCCCCATTCCCCTTATATCTAGGGATCAGGTCATCACTGCTCTCTCAAAGGCAAAAAATACAGCCTCCATGGGACCTGATAACATCCCAGGCTGCATCCTACATGAACTCAGGCAGGAACTTGCAGCACCATTAGGCACCCTATTCAACCAAAGCCTGAGTACCAGTTTTGTCCCAGCTGAGTGGAGGACAGCGACTGTCATCCCTTTACACATAGTGGAGCATCCACTGATCTGGAATATTATAGACCCATAAGCCTAACTAGTCTGATCTGCAAGGCCATGGAAGGGATTATCATGGCCCTCATAAACAAGGACATTGGCAACCTCCAAACACTCGATCCCACACAGTTTGGCTTCATAAAGGAGAGGTCATGTCTGTTAAATTTGGTTGACTTTTGTGAGACAGTCACCAAGGCATGGATGAGGGGAAGACAGTGCACATTGCCTACCTTGACCTGGCCAAAGCCTTTGACACTATTCCCCACTCGGGCATAATAGATAAACTCTCTCAACTAGGCATCAACACATATATTACCAGATGGGTAGCCAACTGGCTCACTGATAGAACCCACCTAGTCAAAATAGGGGAAGCCACCTCAAGCAGTAGACCCGTATTGAGTGGTGTACCCCAGGGTTTGGTCTTGCGGCCTCTGTTATTTGGGATATACTTTTCTGAGGTACAGGCCAAAACCAGTGGGTTATGGCTGACTGCAAGTCGGGAGCTGTCATCAATTCCCTCTAGTGACATGGACATCCTCCAAGAGGGTCTCACCCAAACAAATGACTGGTGCCAGAAACGTGGCCTCAAGCTGAATATGGTAAAATGCATCATTATCCCCTTTGGGGAGAGAGATGTCCCCACAAATTATCACATTAATAACAACATTCTAAGCACGCAGTCATTCGTGAGGGATTTGGGCACCCAGATTGATAGCAGCCTGACTTTTGACCACCATGTTGCCTCCATTGTACGGAAAGCTTTCAAAATGGCCCACCTCATAAGTAAGGGTATCTCATCCAGGGACAAGGAGGTCATAATATCCCTGTATTCTTCCCTTATAAGGCCCATTATTGAGTACAATGCCCCATTTGGCATGTACATCGCAAAGCACATGCAGCAGCTGGAGAGACCACAGAGGTTCCTCACCAGGAGAATCCAGGGCCTCAAACATCTACCATACACAGATAGGATGAAAGTCCTATGCCTCTACTCTGTTTCATACAGACTCCTCAGAGGTGACATCTATCTGGCATACAAGGTGATCTCGGACCCTGCCTTGATGGGACTGCTGCATATCCGCAAGTCAAAGTCCACTAGAGTAACCCGCACATGCAGCCTCAACCTGGTCTGTGACATCAATAGGACTTGCTGGCAGGACAGATTTGTGTCCCAGAGACTCCTACATCTATGGAATAAACTCTATCTCCACGTCAAGCAGAGTATCTCTTGAAGTGCAATCTGGATAACTGTATGTGAAATAGAAAATACATCCCTGGAATTCCACCCGTGTCCCTGTTGGCAGGGGCATCAGGTGATGATTTGTCTATGCATGGGCTAAACTCTGACCTAGGCTTATAAGGACCTCAGGGCCAATAGCCTAGTAACTTCCTATGATTTGATGATTCTATATCAATCTGGGACAGGAATATGATATAAAGGAACTTGAGCAGGAGGGAGTGTATAAATATTTGGGAACTTCAACAGTAAAACATGAAGAGATGTGAGTAAAACTTAGTATGGAATATTTTAGAAGACTAAAATTAATACTGAAAACATACCTGACATCTAGGAACAAAGTCCAAGCAATAAACCAATTTGCTCTTCCTGTTCTAATGTACAGTTTTGGGATGATTGACTGGCCCTAAAAGACATTGAATCAGCTGGACAGGAAAATAAAAAAAAATCTTCACTCTTATCAAATAATTTATGAAAACCAGTGTTTACCAATATTATATATTCCCCCTTCTGAAGGATGTATGGGCCTCCTCGAAATTGATTACATGTAAAGATGTGCAATCGTAGAACTGCATACAAATCTGCTGACCTCACAAGATCCAAACACAGTGAAAGTTTTAAAACATGAGAATAACAGGTCTAAGATGATAACTTAGCAGAAGCATATCAGTGTCAAGTCAAACAGGAATGGAAATCAAACAAGAAGTAGATAAAAATCAGGCAGCAAATGAATGTGCCAAAAACAAAACAGAATATAAGGTGAAGAATCAGATGAGAAGGCCAGAAATGTAGAAATTTGGAAAAAGAATAAACATAGTTGCAAGTATAGAAACTCCTGGAGCAACCTTATGTCAATCAGGATCTGAAGCAGGAATGGTTAAGGAGAGGTGAACTTAAAACAAAAGATGAAAGGTTAAGGTTACCATACGTCTGGGTTTCCCCGGACACGTCCTATTTTTTGGGCTCCTGTCCGGGCAGATTTTGAAAATTCTGCAATTTGTCCGGGTTTTAAAACCTGGACAAATCGCAGAATTTTCAAAAAACAGACATCCCTATTTTGGAGTCTTTCCTCTGCTTTGTTTTTTTTTTTTTTTGATTGGCTCATATACGAGACAATCAAAAAACGGAGCTCTGTTCAATGTGGAACAGCTTGATGTTCTGCATTGAACAGAAGAGGGTCTGCTGTGCACCTTTTTGATTGGCTCGCATACCGGTATACGAGCCAATCAAAAAGTGGAGCTCTGTTCAATGCAGAACAGCTTGATGTTCTGCACTGAACAGAAGAGGGTCCACTGTGCGCATTTTTGATTGGCTCGTATACCGGTATACGAGCCAATCAAAAAACGGAGCTCTGTTTAATGCGGAACAGCTTGATGTTCCACATTGAAAAGAAGAGGGTCCGCTGTGCGAGGTTTTGATTGGCTCGTATACCAGTATATGAGCCAATCAAAAAACAGAGCTCTGTTCAATGCGGAACTGCTTGATGTTCCGCATTGAACAGAAGAGGGTCCGCTGTTCGAGGCTTTGATTGGCTCGTATACCGGCATATGGGCCAATCAAAAATCACCAAACACGGACCTTTTTTTTTTTTCTGCTCTTTAACCTAAGAGGACGAAATAATATGTGGTGGTAGCAGCACATATTTTTTCATCCTCTTTTACATACAAAGAATTATGGTAACCCTATGAAAGGTTAATACTGGGGCCCAGGATAGTGGACTACATACACATTGGTTTCCAAAGTCCATTGAATATGTCAGAGAAACAGATAAATGCTGGTTTTGTAAAACAGAATTGGAAACAGTTGCACATCTTGTTGCTGGGTGTGATGCACTAATGGCAGAGGGCCTGTATACTGAAAGGCATAATAATGTGGCAAGACTGTAGCATTGGGGATTGTGCAAATGTTATAATAGAGAAGAAGCAATGGAGTATTGTATCTCAACAGAGTGAAGCTGTACTGAGACCAGCATTAGTAGTAGCCAGGCAGTAACCATTCATGCGACTCTCCTCTTTTCATCATTCTTGACAAGCGAATTCTTTATTTTTTCAGTAAGTACTGCTTAATTTCTTTCTAACTTCAGAATATCTGCCTAAATACTTCATCCTTAAATTTTCAGAGTCTACATATTAGTTTCCCCTCAAATGTTTTGCAGTGCTCTGTACAGACTCAGATACCTTGAGTGACATTTTTCCTGTAAAAGGAATATATAAGGAAACAGCTCCAGTACTTAGTAAGACTGACCATCCTTCCTGGCATGTCTAAAGGTCAGTTCCCTGTAATTTCTCCTATTAACCTGGTGAACTTTGGCATTCTGAGGCAGTGTAGCAACTGCCTCATGTACACAGACAACACTCTCCTCTTACCTCCCAACACTCAGACTTGTGAGAGATGCACTAATATATCCAAATTGGAAGCCATGCACTGTCAAGCCAAGACTGGAATAGCTGATCAAGAGGAGAAGGTCAACACCTGCACCACACCACATGCAACAATAGCTCTCCAGAACACCCACCGTCACAGCTCTCACATAAAAACACAAACCACATACCCACCTTCATGGAGGATCTCAATAGAAATCTACCTAAACAGCAGAGACCTCCACAGCAGAAACGCACTCAACCACCACAACACAGCACAAACCACAAGACACATAGCTCGCCTACACAGTGTGCCCCGCAACCTAAGCCCCTAAGGCAAAACAGCTTGCCCAATACAATAATCACAGGTGACTCAATAGTGAGGTACACTGATGTCCCACTCATGAGGTTGAATAAGGAGAAGGTAACAGTCAGCTGTCTATCAGGTGTCAGAATCCGACACATAACACACACACTTAGGTCACTCCACAACAAGTACAAGTATGACTCTGTCGCTGTCCATGTGGGTGTGAATGACCTGAGATTCACCTCCCTGGACTACATGAAAAGAAACATGGAGGAGCTCTTGGATTATGCGGCCCAGGCAGGTATGACCCTAGACCTGAGCAGCATCCTACCATCGCACAGAATGATACCTCAGTACAAGCAAAAAATGATTCACTTCAACAATTGGCTAAGTTTCTGGTGTCATTCTAAGGGGATCCAGTATCTGTCTGCTTGGGATGACATGACTGACAGACCTCAGTGCTTTGCCAGAGATGGCCTGCGTCTGTCACCCCTGGGTTTCTGGATACTGGCTAAGACTCTTGCTACCCCTATAGTGCCTTTTTAGGTGATGTTCCAAAGACCAAATTGCCACCATAACAGCTATAAATAAATGCAATCTGAGGGTCATGCTGCTCAATGCTAGAAGTCTAAATTTCAAGATGCACTTGCTCGAAGCACTCCTCAAAATGAAGAACATCGACATTTGTGCTGTAATGGTGACCTTGTTTAAAGCAGCAGAAAGTACCCCTGCACCACCAGGCTATAACTCATTCCACACCTTTTGGCCCCAGAACATGGAATGAAGCTCCAAAGGCAGTGGTGTTTCTGTATTCATAAAGGATATGCACACCTCCAGACTAGTAGCCCAGCATAATGCATCTGAGATACTTCAGGTACAACTAACATTGGGTAAGACAGCAATTCAGGTCTGCTATAGGTGCTCAACCATGTCCCAAGTTTCTCACTCCATGTTCCTAAGCACTCTGGAAACTATTAGGGTCCACCCCAACACTCTCATTTTAGGTGACTTCAACTACCCCTCCATGAAGTGGGAAAACTACTCATACACCAATACACTGACCCAACACTTCCTGGAATTCATCAGTTCCAGTGACCTGGACCAGCTCCTTATTCTTACCCCCACTAGAGGAAGCAACATCCTTGACCTGTTTATTCCTAACATGGGCAAACAATAGTCACTTCCTCCCGGGTTAGATCCAACTACAAACTAATCACCATGGAAATCCACATCTCACCCGTACACCCCCCGCAAAGGTAACCACCATGAAAAACTTCTCCAAAGCTGACTTTGGGCTCCTAAAAACAGAGGTGGCTAACTTCATGGCACCCATGTCAATGGAAAATAGATGCATGACTGCTAAATCATACACTAATGCACTGTATGAACACATATATAAATGCATGGAACTAGCCATACCCAACAGAACCAAGATGCTCTCCTCCAAAAAAAGGAAGCCAATCTGGTAGTCCCCTGCCATTAATAAACTCTACAACAGAAGGAAGAAACTGTCGCAGAAAAAGTTGAAGCTCCAAGACTGGCAAAACTCCCTTATTAGCCTCAACAAAAAGTTGAGATCCCTCATCAAAACATCTAAAGCCAGCTATGAAGGCAGAATACTAAAAACAACCACAAAGCCTTCTATAGTTATATCAAGAATCTCCACGGCAATACCCAGGTTTGCTCTGAGTTACTGCACAATGGTACCTCCTATACTGAGCCAACAGATATTGCCAACATACTGTCCGACAGACTCAGTTCCAGCTTTACCCCACCCACCCAAAGGACCAATCACAATACCGGAGGAATGGTAGGCACCTTGAATTACTACAGCACAGGTTAAAGCTACATTGTCTAAGGCCAAGAATACAGTTTCCAAGGGATCCGACGACATCCCTAGATGTGTTCTACATGAACTACAAAGTGAACTGGCACCACATCTGTGTGCCCTGTTCAATCACAGCCTCACCTCAAGTTTTGTCCCTACCAAATGGCACACTGCTACAGTCATCCTTCTCCATAAAGGGGGAGCAACTACAGATCCTGGGAATTATCGCCCCATTAGCCTGATGAGTCTGATATGTAAGGCTATGGAGCGCATCATCATGGACCTAATTAACAAGGATACAGGGAATTTCCAAACTCTAGATCCCACACAATTTGGTTTTGTGAAAGGTAGATCATGCCTGCTCAATCTGGCTCACAGACAGAAACACAGTGTGAAAGTAGCAGACTCCAAGTCAGACTGCTGACCAGTCATGAGTGTAGTCTGACAGGGATCAGTCCTGGGTCCTCTCCTGTTTGGCATCTACTTCTCAGAAATCCAGGCCGACACAGAGGGACTCTGGTTGACCAAGTTCACAGATGACTGCAACCTGGGAGCCATTATTAACTCCTCAAGTGATATAGACATCCTACAGAAAAGCCTCACTGAGACCAATGACTGGTGTCAAAACCATGACCTTAAGCTTAATGCCAAAAAATGCATCGTCATCCCCTTTGGGAAAAACTCAGTTCCCACTAATTGCCACATCGATGGAAGCCCACTGAAGACTGAAAGCATTATAAGAGATCTGGGGACACAGGTTGACAGCAACTCCTCCTTTGACCACCACATTGCCACTGTGGTCAGAAATTACTTCTATGTGGCACTTCTCATTACCAAGGGTTTTGCATCCAGGAAGAAAGAGGTCATCATCTCTCTCTCTCTCTACTCTTCCCTCATTAGACCAATCATCGAGTATAATGCCCCATTTGGCATGTACCTCACTAGACACATGCAACAGCTGGAAAGGCCACAAAAGTACCTCACGAAGAAGATCTTAGGCCTTAAACACATGTCCTACATGGACAGACTCAAAAACCTCCAGCTATTACTTGTCTCATATCGTCTACTAATAGGCGATCTCTACTTGACTTACAAAGCTATGTCTGACCCAGCTCTGTTAGAAATGCTACATCTAAAGAAATCCTAATCCCTCCACACCACATGCTCCGGAGACCTCAACCTCATTACCACAATCAACAGAACATGCTAGAGGGACAGGTTCATAACCCAGAGACTGCCCATGCTCTGGAATAGACTTCCCATACATGTCAAGCAGAGCACCTCACTGGTCCTCTTCAAGAGAAATCTTGATGAGTGGATGGGAAATAGAAAGTTCACCCCAGGGATCACTCCAGTGGCTCTACTTGATAGAGGCACTGGGAACTAACATCGGGCAGCACGATGCCATGCACTTCTATGGGCTAGGCTTGTAAAGGCTCCAAGGCCATTAGCCTAGTACACACCTATGAACCTATGAATACTGAAGTAGCTGAGAAGCACCAGAAACATGAGCCACAAAGCATTATAGAAAAAGATGGTGTATATCACATGGGATCACCCATTTCCAACAGTTCAAAAAATAGATACGAGAAAATCAGATATAATAGTCCATGAAAGGAAGACAAAATAGTATTGATCATTGAAATTGCTACACCCAGTGATACCAGTATCTTACATAGAGACACAAAGTAATAAAATACCAGGATTTATAGGCAGAAATATGGGAAATGTGGAAGAGGGGTACGACAGTTCCAGTAGTACTAGGAGCAATGGGTCTCATAAAAAAGAATTTACAGTCATATTTAGATATGTTACCGATACATGAAACTCTATATAAATTACAGAAGGAGTCAGTTCTTGGAAAATTGCGGGTGTTGTGAAAAGCACTTTTGGCTAAAATCAGAGATTGAAACAATACTAATTTCATGAAGTTTAATCATACTTTGACTTAGGAATGGGGTCCATCTCTGTCAAGATATTAGAAACAAAAGGATTTGGTGAAAGTATACTGAGAGAATAGAGTAGGACACAACCTTGACAAATGAAATGTCATAACACAGTTCACACGTAAGAACAGGATAAGTTGTAGCCTATATATGTAATATGTCATAATGCATGTAGTAAGTGAGAATAGGGTAAGACATAATTTTAGAGAAAGAAACTATGCAGCACACCATAATAGAGTAAGATGTAATCTTGGCAAGTGACATGTCATAAGGCAGGTAGCATATGAGAATATAGTAATACATAAGCTTGGCAGCTGAAACATCATAATGCAGTTAGCATTTGAGAAAAAAGTATGACACAATCTTGGGAACAGATACAGCAAAATGCAAGTAACGTGAGTATATATATATATATATATATATATATATGGAGATGTAACCTTGGTAACTGACCTTTCATAATGCAGGTACCAAGTGAGAATATAGCATGAAGTAACCTTAGTAAGGGGTAAATCATAATGCAAGTAGCACATGAGAATAAAGTAACACATAATCTTGGCAAATTTCACATCATTTTGCAGGTAGCACACTACAGCAGCATATGATATAACCATGGCAACTTACATGTCAGAATACATTAAAATGGGATTTGTGTGAAGTTATTGAAGGTAATTCCAGTAAATGGAAAAAAAAATGAAGGCCATTCACCAAAACCACCTTTGATGAAAAACTCAACCGTTTTAATTTTGCAGTGGGACAAGCCCCCCCTTGGACTACCCATCTCGGGGATAACTCCCAAACCCTAGGACGTACATATACCATCTAGCCACACAACAGTGGAGAAAAAGCAAACTCCACTGTCAGTGAAAATAATTTCACTGAGAAGCACTCACTGTTTTTGTATTCACTGAAATTATTATGTTTGATAACATAATGTACCTCCATAAAAATGTAACCTTTGCAACTGACATATAATTCCTGTAGCACATGGGAATGTAGTAAGATATAATCATGGCAACTGTCACATCATAATGCAGGTAGCATGCAAGAATAAAGTAAGATGATACTCTGACAACTGGCTTGGCCATAAGCAGGTAGCATGTGAAAAAGTAGGCGTTACCATGACAACTAACATAGCATAATGCACATAGATTTTGAGACTGTAGTAAGATGTAGCCTTTGCAACTGACATGCAGTAATGGAGGTAGCACATGGAAATAGAGAAAGATGTAATATTGGTAATTGGCACATCATAATGCAGGCAGCGCAAGAGAATAAAGTCAGACATATGCTTATAAAATGACGTGATAATGGAGGTGGCACATGAGAACAGAATAAGAAATAACCTTGGCAACTGACACGTCATATTGAATTTAGTTTGTTGGACTAGTGTAAGATGTAACCTTTGCAACTGACATGCCATAATGGAGGTAGCATATGAAAATAAAGCAAGACATAACCTTGGCAACTTAGACGTCATAATGCAAGTAGCATAGGAGAATAAAGTAAGATGTTACAGTCATAACTGACATGTCATAATAAAGATCACACATGAGGATGGAGTAAGATGCAACCTTGTCAACTGAGAAGTCATAATGCCATTATCACATATGAATATTTTAAGACATAGTCTTGACAGCTGACATATTATAATGCAGGTAACGTGCAAATATAGTAATATTTAACCTTGGCCAGTGACAGGTCATAATGTAGGTAGCTTTGGAGTGTTTTTTGAGATTGTTTCCTGTTGGAACCACGAATTGCAGTCTCTGCAGTAATGTATTTTCCATAATGTAGGAAACACAGGAGATTATAGTAAGATATAACTTTGGCAACTGACAAGTCATAATATAGGTAAGAATATAATTAGATGTAACCTTGGCAGGGATACTTCACAATGCAAATATGATTACATTATGATCGCATGGGAACTGCAATACTAATAATTTAGTTTATATGGCTAAGTATGTTAGATGTGATGCACATTATATTGGTAAAACCAATAGAAAATTTAAAGACCGTATAGGGAATCATTTGTCGAAGATAGGTAGAATTGTTTATACCAACACACTTTACAAACATATTAGTGACACTGATGAAACACATCATTTTAAGTTTATGATTTACAAATAATACATTAACCCATCAGAGGTGGTGATTTACTGAGTCTTAACAGAAAAAAAGAACTGAAATGCATTTTATGCTTTTGAGCGCAAACACCACCAGGGTTAAATGGCAGTGTTAACATTAAGCCGATTTTAACAGAAATACAAAATCAAATCAATTGAGGATGTCTCTTTAAGATGTATTTTAATTGAGCTGATGATATGTATAATTGATTTTAATCATGTGATGGAATAATGGTCTTATAAAAAGGTGATTTCTCTTGAATGATTTTATGCCTAAAGAAGCTTTTTGCAAAAGTATCTTAACTAGCGTTATTAAATGTTTTTAACCAGTGTATTATCGTGGTTCTGGTAGATTTTTTCATTTCTTTTGGATTCGTTCTTTTGATCTGCCTGACTCACCAATACAGTTGTATTGTTTTTATTTTGTCTACTTAACAGATTAGGTCATGATTACAATTTGGCTCCCTGACACCAGTGAAGTGTAAAGGCTTCTCATCTTCTTTTTGTGAATTACTTAAAACTGTATAGTTCATCAGATAAGGAGCTGAAAGCACAACTGAAAGTGGTCAAAACTTTCTCATATCATATAAGAATGTCATTCAGTCTTGATAAATGTGCAAAAGCAACATTTAAAGTAGGAAAACTGCAACAACAAAAATATCAGTCTGAGACAGGAATGTAATATAAATTAACATGAGCAGGAAGGAGTGTATAAATATTTAGGAACTGATGAAGAATTGTCAATAAAACATGAAACAATGTGAACAAAACTCAGTAAATAATATTTTAGAAGAATAAAATTAATCCTGAAAACCCTGAGATCTAGGAACAAAGTCCAAGCTATAAACCAATTTGCATTTCATATTTTAACCTACAATTTTGAAGTTATTGACTGGTTCCAAAAGGTATTGGATCAGTTGGATAGGAAAACAAGAAAAATGCTTCACCATTATCTAGTGATATATAAAAATAAGTGCATATCAATATTTTATAGTCCTTGCTTAGAAGGAGAAGTGGGCCTCCTCAAATTTGATAGCATGTATAGATCTGCAATTGAAGAACTCCATACGTATCTGCTGACCTCACAAGATCCAAGCATAGTAAACATTTTAAAACATGAGGTAAACAAGTCTAAGATAACTTCCCTGTTTAGTTTGGCAGAAGCATATTGATATCAAGCAGGAATGGAAATCAAACCAGAAGTAGGCAAAATTCAGCAACTGAATGTGCTAAAAAACTAAAGAAAGAACATAAGGAGAAGGATGAGATGAGAAGGCAAGAAATATGGCAAAGACATAAATATAGTTGCAAATACAGAAAATGTAACACATAACCTTAGCAACTGACATGTCGTTATACTGTTAGCACTTGAGAAAATAGTAAGCTGTTGCTTTGGCAGCAGGCATGTCATAATGCAGGTGGCACTTGAGATGAGAGAAAATGTAGCCTTGACAAAAAACACATCATAATGCAGTGAAATGTGAAAGTAGAGTAAGTAGTAACCTTGGTAGCTGACAGGTCATAATGGAGGTTAAATGTGAAAATATAGTAAGATGTCACCTCAGCAACAAACATGTCATGGTGCAGGTGGCATGTGAGAAAAAAGCAAACCATAACCTTGGCAAATGACACATCATCATGCAGGCAGCACGTGATATTATAGTAAGACATTATCTTGATAAATCACATGGCATAATACAGGCATTGGTGCAGCATTTTACGTCATCTCACAGCAAGAGGTTCTGCTTGATTCTTGGCTGTGGTGCCTTCTGTATGGAGTCTTCATGTCCTCCATGCATTCATGTGGGTTTCCTCCGGGTCCTCTGGTTTCCTCCCACATTCCAAAGACATGCATCTGGTGTGTCCCTCTGCGAGCACCCACTGAATATAGGCTTTGTCCTTGTCTGACTTTCCCGGTCAAAAAATGTTAACAAAATAAATAAATAAATATAGTAAGAGATAACCTTGGAAATTGGCACATCATAATAAAAGTAGCACATGATAACACAGTAGGATGTATTCTTGGAATCGTATATATCATAATAAAAGCAGCATGCTAGAATAGACTATAGCAATAACCCACGCCTGGGTGTGGGTAATGCTAAATTTACCCACGGTTGGCGTGGTTTGGTCCCGAGGGCGAAGCCCGAGTGACCAAACAAAGCCAACCGTGGGTAAATTTAGCATTACCCACACCCAGAAGTGGGTTATTGCTATTATACCATGACATTATTTAAGAAAAGAAACTGTTACTTTTCTTAAATAATGGCATAGTATAATGCCTGTTTACTGCCCTTCCGCAGATGTCTGGCATCCGGCAGTTCTGATGTACTGCGCGCCTGCGCAGTACATCAGAGCTGGCAAAGCAACGGAGAAATCAAGATCTCCGTTGCTTTTATGTCTCGCTATGTTAAATGAGTTTAACATAGCGAGACAGTTTTAAAATAAGCAACGGACATCTCCGCTGCTTTTTTTAAAACTGTCTCGCTCTGTTAAATTCATTGAACATAGCGAGACACAAAAAGAAACCAACAGAGATCTTGTTTTCTCCGTTGCTTTAAACTGTCTCGCTATGTTAAATGGGTTTAACATAGCGAGACAGCTTTAAAATAAACAACGGAGATCTCCGTTGCTTATTTTAAAGCTGTATCGCTATGTTAAACCCATTTAACATAGCGAGACAGTGTTTTTAAAAAACGAGTTATACTAAGGGAAAAAAGTCCGGGGGACCGGACCTTTTTCCATTAGTATAACTCGATTTACAACGGGCACGCTGGCCAATCAGCGTGCACGTTTCGGGGGGGTCATGGTATAATAAGACATAATCTTGCCAAATGGCATGTCAGTACGCAGGTTGCACACTACAAAAGAGTTAGATGTAACCCTGGCAAGTAACAACTCATAGTGCAGGTAGTGTATGAGACTATAAGAAGATGTAACTTTGGCAACTGACTTTTCATAATGCAGGAGGCACTTGAAAATTTAGCAAGACATAACCTTAGCAACCAACCTTTCATAATGCAGATGGCACTTGAGAATACTGCAAGACATAATGTGGGCATCTGATATGTCATGGTGCAGACAGAATATCAGAGTAGTGTAAGATGTAACCTTATCAATGAAGACATAATAATGCAGGTAGCTTATAAGAATACAGCAAGACATAAGCTTAGCAAATGACACATCATAATGTGGGTCACACATGAAAATGGAGTAATGTGTACCCTTGTCAATAGACACATAATAATAAGGGTAGCATGAGAGAATAGATTGAGATGTAACTTTGGCTACTGACATTCATAATGAAGATAGTATCTCAGAATATGTCAATATATAATCTGGACAGTTGATACATCATGGTGAAGGTACAAGGTGAGAATATAGTAAGATGTAACTTTAGCAATGGACATTCCATAATGCAGGTACCAGGTGAGCATATATTGAGACATATCCTTGGCAACCGATATGTAATAATGCAGGCAGCACATGAGAATATAGTCAGATGCAACCTTGGCAACTGACACATTAGCATGCAGGTAGTGTTTAAAAATATTTTAAAACATTATCTTAACTACTGACACATCGTAATGCAGGTATCGCTTTAGAATATTGTAAGACATAACATTGACTGACATCATAATGCAGGTAGCATTTGAGAATATAGTTCAATGTATCCTTGGCAACTCACACATCATAATACAGGATGCATGAGAGAATATATTAAGATATAACATTGGCAATTAACATTTAATAATGACAGAAGCACAAGAGACTACAATAAGGTGTAACCTTCCAAATGACATGTCATAATAGAGGAACCTTGTGAGGATATACTAAGATATAACCTCAGCATCTGACATGTCATTGTGCATGAAGCACACTAGAAAATAGTAAGACGTAACCTTGGCAAATGACCCATAATAATAGAGAGACCACATGAGAATATAACAACAAGTAATTATAGGAACAGAGACATCAAAGCACAGGTAGGCAATGAGAATGTAATAAAAAGTAACCTTGTCAGCTGACTCATCATAATGTAGGTAGCATGTAAGAATATATATATATATATATATATATATATATATATATATATATATATATATACTTATATATATATTTAAGACATAACCTTGGCAAATGTTATATTTTAACTCAGGAACATCATGAGAAAATAGTAAGATGTAGCCATGACAACTGATCTGTCATAATGCAGACAGCACATCAGAATATGGTAAGATATTACCTTGTCAACCTGTGTAAAACTTAGTAATATTTAACCATGGCAACTGACATGTCATAATGCATGTAGTATGTCAGAATATAATGAGATGCAGCCTTGGCAACTGACACATTATAATTCTGGTAGCTTGTAATCTTAGCAACTGACAGGTCGCAAAGGTAGTATGCAAGAATATAACAAGACTTAAACCTTGCAACAAGCATGTTATAATGCACATGAGCATATAATAAAGCATAATCTTAGTAACTGTCACATCATAATGCAGGTAGCATATGAGGATATAGTAAGATGTAACATTAGCAACTGAAACATCATAATGCAAGTAATGCAATATACTTCAAGGCTAGTCAAATAGGACAATGCACTTGAGCTGCTCCATGTTCAAATCACCATAGGCAAAATTGCAAGCTATAGATCCCCCTCTATAACTCAGGAAACCCATGCCATGTATTTAAACTTATTAGAAACACAAACCATCCAACCCAATCCCATATTCATAGGTGACTTTAATTACCCCACTATTAACTGGGAATCCTATATAACACCAAATTACATGCACAGAGATTCCTGGATTGTGTAAACACAAACTCCCTGGAACAGATAGTCGATACGCCAACCAGTGCAACCATACTGGATCTGGTCCTCACTAGGGTCTCGTACTGTTCCCCGAACAGCAATTTCACCAAAAATGAAATGGCCGGGCATACTTTTGCAAAAGTGCTTTTCACCAAAAAAGCACTTTCATGGCAGTATGCCGAAAAGTAAGAGAAATCATGGGGGAATGATTGTTGCTGAGATCATACTACACTGAGGATAAGGGAATATTCCCTTTTCCCCACTGTAGTGTGATCTCGAAGTGAGAATATAAAAGTAGGGGGGTGTGGGGGGCACAGCCCCCCACATGGGGGGTGCATGGGGGCTTGCCCCCCTGAGTAAACATTAGTTGTGTGTTTTTTTGTTTTTGTTTTGTTTTGTTTTTTGGTTTTTTTTACTTTTTTGAGGGACTTTAGTGAAAGTGCTTTTTCGGTAAAAAGCACTTTTGCTAAAGTGTGTTCGGTAGATGTGGTTTTGGACTATTGAACTTCCATTCAATAGTCCTAGACCCCCTCACTAATAGGGGAGAATGCTGCACACCCCCTACTGTAATGCCTTCCCTAGTAAGGTCAGACCACAAAATGGTCTTCTTTGAAGTAATAATAAAACCTGGACCCCCAGCTAAACCTGGAATATAATATTCAGGAACTATTCTAAGGCTAACTTCCTGCTATTAAGTGAGAACCTGGCAAAATTTCAAGCCCTCATAAACCTAGAGAACACTGCTGCCTATGCAGAATTGTTCACAGAAACCATGTACAAGCATGTTAATTGTTACATAGAGGCAGCTGTACCCACCAGGAAGAAGTAAAGAACTAACTCAAAAAACAAGCTACCCTGGTGGAATCACAAAATCAATAGGCTGTATAACAGGAGGAAGAAAATCATGGCAAAAATTAGGAGGTGCAGCACGCAGCAGGATAAAAGCACTGTCATCAAACTAAACAAACAACTCAGAGGACAAATAAAGTCAACCAAAGCCAAATTTGAGGTAAGTGGGGTAAGTTTGGCCTCCCAGGCCAAGGACAACCACAAAGCATTCTTTAGCTATATCTGCAACCTCAAAGGCAATACACAATTGTGTGCAGAGCTCATTGTAAATGGAGCCACCTATACTGAGCCAGAAGACATAGCAAACCTCCTGGCTGATAAACACATAGATAGTAATATAGCCTTTGATCATCATGAATTTTACCCCTATCTCCCCCTCAACCTTCCCTCAGGAAATATCATTAAATACAACTCCCCCTACTATCACTAGGGAACAGGTCCTTAATGCTCTCTCTAAGACCAAGAATGCTGCACCAATGGGCCCAGACAATATCCCAGGATGCCTTCTAAATAGCATGAAACGTGACCTATCAGGGCCTCTGGAATTACTATTTAACTGTTACCTCCAAACAGCCTTCATGCCTTATGAATGGAGAATGGCAACAGTCACTCCTCTGCACAAAGGTGGGCCATCTACAGACTATGGAAAGTACAGACCCATAAGTCTCACTAGTCTTACATGTAAAGCCATTGAAATAATTATCACAGAGATGATTAAAGATATAGTAAATCTCCAGACACTGGACCCAATCCAGTTTGGTTTCGTCAAGGACAGATCATGCCTACTCAACCTGGTGGACTTCTTTGAGAAGGTCACCAAAGCAATGGATGAGGGCAAAATTGTTCACACTGCCTACCTTGACCTGGCCATGGTATTTGATTCAATACTGAATTTGGGCATTGTTGACAAACTCAAGAGGTTAGGTACAAACCCATATGTCAACCGGTGGATAGCCATCTGGCTCACAGACAGAATCCAGGAAGTTAGAATTGGGGAGTCCACCTCTACAAAGAGGCCAATCATACGTGGAGTCCTTCGGGGATCAGTTCTTGGACCACTCCTTTTTGGCATTTACTTCTCAGAAGTCAAGGCCAATGTCAGTGGTCTCTGGCTGACTAAATTTGCAGATGATTGCAAATTTGAAGCTGTCACTGAATCTCACACTGACACAAATGTTCTTCAGGTGGAGCTGACACAGACAAACAACTGGTGTCAGAGCCATAGACTAAAAATAAATGCCAAGAAATGCATAATAGTATCTTTTGAGAAGTCATCCATCCCTGGTAACTATCATATTGACAACACATCCCTCAGATTTGGCCCAGTAGTCAGGGACTTAGGGACACACATAGATAGTAATGTAGCCTTTGATCATCATGTGTCTACAGTGGTGAAGAAATCATCCTATATTGCACAACTTATAGACAAAGGTATGGCATCTAAGTCCAAAAAAGTCATTGTTCCACTGTACTCAGCATTCATCAGACATATCATTGAGTACAGTACCCCCCTTTGGTATGTACATAACCAGGCATATCCAACAATCGGAACATCCACAGAGTTTCCTCACTAAAAGAATACAGAGCGTAGGTAAAATGTCCTATGCAGACCGCCTCAAGGCCCTGTTCCTGTATTTTGTCTCCTACAGGCTTTTGAGGGGAGATCTAGGCCTCAGTCTGATGAACTTCCTGCATATCCACAAAACAAACAACACCATAATTACCCATTCTAAACCTTTCCTGTGATATAAACAGGTTCTGCTGGAGAGATAGGTATGTATCCCAGAGACTACCACGTCTGTGAAACAGGCTATCCATTCATGTGAAGCAAAGTTCCTCCCTAACCCAATTCAAGTGCAACTTGGACAATTGGATGGGAAACTGGAAATTCATCCCTGGTTTAGCACCTATGTCTCTAATGGACACAGGTAACCTGTTGATGGTTCATCTCCCAAACACCTGCTTACACGTGTCAAGGGTATCAGAACTTGTCAGAGATTTGGGATGCATGGCTAGGCTTAAAAAGGCCCTTGTGATCATTAGCCTTGTAAACACCTATGAACCTATAAGTAGCACCTGAAAGTATAACAAGATGTAACTGTGGCAACTGGTAAGTCATAGTGTAGTAGTTCTTGAGAATATGGCAACATGCAGCCTTGGCAACTGAAACGACATAATGCAGGTTACACATGAGAATATAATTAGATGCTACCGTGGCAACAGACAAGTCATAATGCAATAGCATGTGAGAAAATTGCAAGACATTGCTTTGGCAAATGAAATGTCATAATGCAGGTAGAGAGAGAAAATATAGTAAGACTTAACCTTGTCAACTGTTATGTCATAATGTAAGCAACGTGAGAATTTAATAATATTTAACATTGACAACTGACACATCATAATGCATGTAGCATGTAAGAAAATAGCAAGATGTAGCTTTGACCCCTGACACATCAGAATGTAGGTAGCATGTGAGAATACAGTCAAGGACGTCAAGAGACATTCTCACTGTATGCACTTCTGTACAGTGTTTGTGGCATGGGGGTATGACTGGTAGCCAGTAGAACCTTGGGAGAGAAATCTAAAAATTAGAAAATTAAACAAAATAAAATGGTCATGCAAATGCCTTGATTGAGACTGCACAGCAATTTGCAGCTCATCAGGCATTTGCATGTTTAGCACCGTTTTCAACCTAGCCTATTAAAGGGTGATAATTTCCCATTTATAGCAGTCCAAAAGTAGGGGAAAGTTGTGTGAAATTTAACCAGCTTCCTGATTCTTTCATCCAGCTTTCTTTTCATCCTTTAGCAGGTATTATATAGGGGAAGTGGGGAGGTATATCAGTGAAATCAGCAGCTGCAAATGTGCCTGTAACCAGCTTGATTCCTCTAAGATTTTAAAAACAAAATATGTTTGAGCACCAATAGCCTTTTATATAATTAATATATTCTATACTGGCTGATGGTGCTGAATTGTTCACAAGACTTTCTTTTTTAAAATTAATTTATTAATTTATTATCAGGATCGGTTATTTGCACGTCTCACTGTCTGTGTATTAATAAATGATATGGCTAGTTCTTCTCCTGAGTAACTGCAGGTTACTTGCAGCATGACTTGGCTCTTTATATTTTTTATTAAAAATGTTTTATTTTCTTTGTTTGTAGAAAGGAGTGTGCTGGGTCAGTTCTTCAATCCGGGCAACAATAGTGAACAGCAAGTTGCTGCAAGAATAAATAAAATAAATACCTAACAAAATAAAAGTTTTACTGGACTGCCTGGGATTCCTTTTGTCCGCTTTTTAATAATGGGAGTTAACTGTTCTTTTTATGTAAGGTTAAAAACAGGGTAAATTATATAACTGTAAATGTTTCTTTTTCCATTAAGTTGGTAAAAAACATAGGAACTGTGCCTTATTTATTTATTTATGTTTGTTTGTTTGTTTAACAATTTAGCAATGGCAAGTATGCAAATAAAGAAAGATAGAGATGTTTTGCCAAGTCATGAAAGTCTCATGTTTTTTTAGGAAAGGGGTTAGATCAGAGTAAGCAATTTAACTGTAAATTGTATTTTTTAACAATATGGCAATGCTCTGCGTAAATTAGTGGAACAATGTGTTAGGTTTTCAGTCATGTCTTGGGTCTGCTCTTTGTAAAATGTATGGCTTTCAGTGAAACTGCTGTGGATGCACAGATATTAAAATTTCAGAGTTCATATTCTTCAAAAAATGTGTGGTTATGCAAAACATATTAGTCAGCATGGAACTTTGTTACAAAAGAAACACCAAACATCTCACAGACGTCTACACCCAATGGTCTACCTAGAGCAAAACCAATAAGGTAAGCGTATAATTTACCTAATACTCTTGTTATTGAGGACTCCATTGTGTGACACACACACAGATGCCCAACTCACCAGGTTAGGCAAGGAGAAGATAGCAGTTAGTTGGCTATCTGGGGCCAGGATCTGCAATATCACACATGCACTCCAGTTACTGCACCCCAGGTACCAATATGATTCTATCATAGTCCATGTGGGTGTAAATAACCTGAGATGTATGCTACTGGACTATATGAAAAGAGACAAAATGGATCTCACAGAATATGTGTCACAGACAGGCATGAGCCTTGCAATGAGCAGCATTCTACCTTCACCAAGGATGATGCCACAGTGTGAACTTAAAATGTTATGTGATTTTTATAATTGCCTTAGTTTCTGGCGTCACTCCAGAGGGAGCCAATATCTGTCCACATGGGAGGACATGGTCAATAGACGACTTTGCTTTGCCAAGGATGGGCTGCACCTGTTCCCCCTAGGCTTTCAGATAATGGCTAAAATTTTATACCCCCAATCTATTTTTAGGCAATGCCAAATGGACAAAACTAACAACATAGTAAAAAAGTCTGCAAGCAACTGGTGTTACTTCTCAATCCTAGGAACAGAAACAAAAAACATTACACCCTTCAAGCCTGCTTTACTCTACAGCTGTGACTGAGACTTGATTTAACACCAGAGAAAGTAGTCTAGCAGTGCAAGGTTACAGTGCATTCCACACATTTAGATCAACAACAGCACAGGCTGGGGCCAAAGGTGAAGGTGTAACAAACATACTCACATGCTGGTTAAATAGGATGATATCATGGAACTCATCTACATTCAAGTCACCATCGATAAGGTCCCTCACCATATCATAGTTAACTACAGGAAACCATCTATGCCCCTAGAGTCTCACAATTCTTATCTAAACCTACTAGATTCATTTACAGTCTTACCAACCACCCTATTCATGGATGAATTTAACTATCCCTCTATAACCTGGGAAACTTAGACTGCCACAAACTCACAGTGCTTTATGGACTTTAACACAAACACCCTGGAACAGATAGTGCATGCTCCAGCCAGAGGATCAAACATACTGGATCTAGCACTCACCAACATAGGAAAACATTGTCATTTCCTCACCAGTGAGGTTGAATAACATAACTGTGTTATTTGAAGCAAAAATCAACCCAGAAAACTGAGGTAAACCAGTAACAGGAGCTATTCTAAGGCAAACTACATCTTATTAAGTGACAGTTTGTAAAAATTCAAGGCTACCCCTAACCTCCAGACCACAGGTACCTATGCAGAACTATTCACAGAGTCCCTATACAAAAAGTGAAATACTGCATAGAGGCTTCTGTACCTACCAGAAGTAAACTCAAACTAAACACTAAAAACAAACCTCACTGGTGGAATCCTTACCTAAACAGGCTAGATAATAAAAGAAAAAGCTAATGGCCAAAAACAGGAAGAACAGCACCCTTAAAGATGAGTGCTCTCTTATAGAACTAAACAAGAAACTACAAGGTCTAATTTAGTACAGTAAAGTCAACTATGAGGTCAGGATAGCCTCCCAGGCTAAGAACAATCACAAGGCTTTCATCAGCTATGTCCAGAAACTAAAAGGTAACAAACAGCAGTATGCTGAACTGGTGGTGATCAGTACCACCTTCACTGATCAGGATGATATAGCAAAACTACTGGCTGATAAACTCAGCTTAAACTTCACCTCCCACTTCCTCAAGCTCCTCCAGGTGAAATTCCTTCTAACATACTTCCCCCAACTATTAGCAGGGACTAGAAAGCTGACAGCACTTGCTAAAGCCAAGAACACCAACTCTGTGGGTCCCAACAAAATCCCCAGTTGCCTCTTGAACAGTCTAAAACATGATCTATCAGGACCACTTGAGGCACACTTCAACCATAACCTCAAAACTGGCTATGTTCCAAATGATTGGATTACCGCAACAGTCATTCTCCTCCTTAAAGGTGGACCATCAACCAACCCAGGGAACTACAGACCCATCAGTCTAATGAGCCTAATATGCAAAGACATAGAATTCATTATTATGGAAACAATAAACAAGGACACTGGCAGCATACAGACACTAGACCCACCCCAGTTTAGCTTTGTTAAGGGAAAGTCATGCCTACTTAACCTAGACTTCTCTGAGACAGTCACCAAGGCAATGGATGAAGGTAAAACAGTCCAGACTGCATATCTTGACCTGGTCAAGGCAGTCAATACAATACATAGTCAGGTAATGTTGGCAGGGTCTCTGAGCTAAGCATAAATCCCAATATAACTGGCTGTACTTCTGGCTGGCTCACAGACAGGCCCAGATTGGTTAGACCATTTCCACCAAGAGACAGGTCAACTGCAGAGTACCCCAGGGATCCTCTCTTGTCCCACTCTCTTTGGCATCTACTTCCTGTAAGTCAAGGCAAATATTCAAGGCCACAGACTCACCAGGTTTGCAAATGACTGTACTGTAAATTGGGACCTAATGTACCCCCCCAAGGCACCAGCATCTTGCAAAACAGAGAAATGACTGCTGTCAAAGCCACAACATAAAACTCAATGCCAAAAAATGCATTATAATGACCTTGGGGGAACTGTTAACTCAAGTTAATTACTCCATTGATAAAACCCCCTTAAGAATTGACCCAGTAATAAGGGATCTGGGAACATATGTAGACAGCAATCTGACCTTTGACCAACATGTAACTAAGATAGAAAGAAAATCATTCTATGGTGACTTAGTTATAGGTAAGGCTATGGCATACAGGTTCAAAGAAGGTATAGTACCACTCTAGTTGGCCCTTATGAAGCCTATCATTGAGTACAATGCCTCCTTTAGCATGTACCTAACCAGAAACTTGCATCAAGTGGAGCACCCAGAAATGTTTTTTATCAGATGAATTCAAGGCATAAATACCTTGTCCTACACTGATTTCCTAAAGGCTCTGTCTCTGTATTCAGTCTGATACAGGCTGCAGAGACAAGATCTTTGCATGGCTTTCAGGGCTTCTTCAGAGCCAGTTCTGATGGTTCTGTTGCACATGTACAAAATAAATAGCAGCAGAAACACTAGATCCATGATCTAATTTTATCTTAAGACATAAACCAAACAATCTGATGAGACAGATATGTGTCCCAAGAGATTCCCACACTATGAAATAGGCTCCCCATCCATGTAAAACAGAGTTAATTTCTGACCCTATTCAAATTAAACCTTGACAATTCCATGGGAAATTGTAAATCTACTCTTGGTCTGGCCCCCATGTCCCTTATGGGTAGAGGCCATCAATAAGAAAATTATTATCCTAGCACCCTCTCTACAAATTCTTTAGCTACTTGCCTACTAACATGGTCCCTGTATAGATGGCAATGATACCCAGGATTCAAATGGGTTTGGGATGCACAGATAGGCTTGTAAGGGCCCAAGTGGTTGTTAGCCTAGTAAAGTACAGTTGTGCAAAATCTTACCATAACGGTAGATTTTCTTGCTTTCACCACTGCAGTATTCATAACTTATAAGATTCCCTGCTGTGGAAGCCTGTCGACTGGCCAGTCTACCAAAGCCTACCATTGCTTTAAGGTATGCTGAATGTCACCTAAATGCTCCTCATGTAGCGTAGGGCATAAAAGTGATGTTCTGGCATACCATCCTCAGAACTTATTGCTCCAGTAGGAACAGCAGTCCAAGGAAAACCAAAGAGAACCTGCATTTCCAGGAAGGAAAAAAGACTAGGGGGATGGAGGGAGGGAGGGAGGGAGTGAATACTGTAGCAGTGAAGGCAAGGACATCTACCATTATGGCAAAGATTTTACACAACTGTACTATGTCACTACATTCACAACTGTAGTATTCATAACTTATGGGAGTGCCAAAGCGCAAGAAGAAACTTGGGAGGAGGAAGCAGCAGTAAAGTCCTCTAAGAAGCCATGAAGAATGGCATTACCAAAACCAGATCTACCTCTGGAGATACCATCCAGCTTGTAGTGTTTGGTAAAAGTATGCACAGAAGTCCAGGTAGCTGCTTCAAAAATAGAATTAGTGTATGTGCCCTTGAGAAAATTACCAGAAGAAGCCACAGCTCTAGTAGAATGAGCCTTACATAAGAAGGAGAGCCCACGCCATGAAAAGTGTAACAAAAAGAAATAGCCTTTGAAATCCAAATAGAAGTAGTTTGCTTGGAAACAGCCAATCCTAAAGACCTAGGATGAAAAGAAAAAAAAAACAATTGATCAGATTCTCTGATAGCTTTAGTTTTATTCAAATAAAATCAGAGCTGTCTATGCACGTCTAAGGTATGCAGCACCCACTCACTGTCAGATTGTGGAGAAGGGGAAAAAAAGTAGGCACATTAATAGACTGATCAAGCGACAACTCAATAACCACCCTGTGCATAAAAGAAGGATTAGTATGCAAGAACACCGTGTCTTCATGGAATATCAAAAAAGGCAGACAAGCCATAAGGGCTTGCAACTCAGACACCCATCTGGCAGAAGTAAGAGCTAACAAAAGAACTGTCTTCCAAGAACAATGTTGCAAGGAAGCTGAAACAGCAGGCTCAAAAGGAGCCTGAGTCAATTTCTCTAAAACAAAATTAAGATCCCAGGGAGGAGGAACAGGCTTACCAAGAAGTCCAATATTAAGGATGCCTTTAAGAAATTCCTTAGCCTCAAATCTAGAACCTAATGGTGGAGTTAAAGGCAGACAAGCACAAAGAAGCCAATCTAGCATTGAGCAACTCACAGAAATAAAAGAGAAACAAAAGAACATCCACAGTAAGTGGGTCCAGGTCACAAGAAAGGCACCAAATAGAAAACCTCTTCCATTACGTTAAGTAGGATTTCCTAGTAATAGGTCTCCTGGCCTCCTGCAGGGCTTGTAGCACATCCTCAGAAGAAAGGTGTCTATGAGGAATCAAAACGTTATCATACACAGTGTCAGTTGAAGCATGGACAGGTGGGGATGGATGAGAGATCCCTTGTCTCATGTGAGTAGATCCACCCTGTAAGGTAACTTGTGATGATTGCCCTTGGCTAGATGCAGAAGTAGAGGGAACCTGTGCTGTCATGGCCAAAACTGAGTCACCAACAAGATTTTGGGAGCATCCTTTTGAATCTTGAACAGGACTCTCAGCATGAGAGGAAGAGGAGGGAGTGCATAAAGAAACATCCCCTTCCAAGAAAATGAGAGGGCATCCACCTTCCATACCAGAGGACCTGGGAGTCTGGCACAAAACAGAGGAAGTTGTTTGTTCAGAGGGGAGGCAAAGAGATCTACTTAAGGAGTACCCCACTGGTGAACAATGTCCAGAAACACATCCCTGTGAAGCATCCATTTGTGGGACTGAGTGAAAGACCTGCTCACAGTGTCTGCTACAATGCTCTGATCTGAAGGAATATAAACTTTCTGAAGAGTCACTTGATACTTGACAGCCAGATCCCATACCAGAAGTGCTAGCCATCAAAGAAGGTAAGATCTTGTTGCCCCCCCCCTCCTCCCCATTTGTAGATAAACCACTTGACTGTGATATTGCCTGTGAATATCTTGATACACCCCGGAAGAAAAAAAGAGTATGAAAGGCCTGAAAAGCCAGTATAACAGCTCTCATCTCTTTGATGTTGATGTGCTCCTTCTGCTGATGAGGTGACCACATTCCCTGAACCTTCAGGGAGCCAAATGTTGCTCTCCACCCCACATCTAAAGCATATGTGACCAGATCCTGAGAGGAAAGAGGAGGATGAAAAGGGAGCCCTGGATTCAGAGACAACTGCTGAATCCATCACAGAAGTTCCTTCTTGAGACAAGGCAGAAGAGAAACTGTAAAGTCTAGGGGATGCGCATGTTGAAGCCACACTGACTTCAGAAACCACTGCAACTTCATCATGTGGAGTTTGGCCAGAGGGAGCAGTGGAATGGAGGAAGCTGTAACAAAAGGAAATACTGCCAGCCCAGCTATCTGGAATTTTGTAAATCATTATATGTCATTTGAGAAAATTAATATGATTTATATAGAAGTGTGACAGAAGGAGATACTGGCAGCCCAGCTATCTGGAATGTTGTAAATAGTTATATGTCATTTGTGAATTTCAGCATGATGCAATTGCTTGTGTTATCACTATATTAGAACTGTATGTTATGTGTGTATCAAACTGCTGGTAGAGAAATACTGTCCCCCGGATTCTCAAAAGCTTGCACGGAGTGCAAGATCGGTGCAGGAGCTCAAGCAGACACTATGTCTGCCGTGCGATCCAGGAACAGCCTGCAGGGGCGTGCATGAGCACTCCCGCACTAATCTTGCACGGACTAAGCCCTGGTATGCAAATCACCCCATTTGCAGGTGAAATCCATGCAAATGAGGTGATTTTGCAATCCAGAAAGCTCGCAACAGTCTGTGCAAGACTAGTGCTTTCTGCAGAAATGTACTCGGTTAGTAACCAAGTACATTTCTGCAAAATCCAAAACGAAGCTATGACAGCTCCAAATAAAGGCTGCATGTCATGTAGTAAGCATGCCAATGGCCAGGTATAAGGCCAGTGGCATTACAAACAAAACAAAAAAAAACTTTTCTTTTTTTTTACCCAATCCCGACTGTTTAAGCACATGGCAGTGCCACGCAAACGGGATCGGGGGGGGGGGTAATAAAATAAACCTAAAATAAGCATTCTAACTAAAATCAGTATTCTGCCATGCAAGTCAATGGCAGGCAGAAGACAACCTGGCCAGTGAGTAGTGGCTGCTAAGGGGGGAGGCTCAGTGTGAGACATGTAACTATGCATTAGCAGGCAATCCTATGCAAATGAGGGGAAGGATAGTGAATCCCCGTTTTCCCCAGGATGTGAGTCAGGTCCCAACAGTGTAAGAGAAGGAATAGCTTGGTGCAAGCCTAGGAGGTAGACGACATCATGGGGGGTGTGTCAGGTATACTGTAAGTGGATTGGAGCCCTGTGGCTCGGGTTTGCTCCTAGCTTGCAACAGCTAAGCAAGGGGAGGTGTCTAAACCAGTCTAGCACTCTTTACACAGCCTAAGCGGGTTTGCACGTCACTCAGCAGGTTTTACAGGAAGAAAAAAGAAGTTAAGCCAGGAAATAGCAGCAGTGTGCACATTTGTGCACTCTGTTTGCACGGCGCGCACACGGGTTTAAACAGGGAGGCCATGGGAAGGGAAAACAGCAGTAGGAAGGTAATCAAGGAGAACTAGTGTAGCTGGCAGGTGAAATGTATCAGAATCAGCCAATTACACTGGCAACAGACCAGCCCAGCCCAGAACACTACTATAAACTAAGCAAACATCTTTCCCTCTGGTTTCTCCCACACTCTACACCACCGGTGTATACAAGCGGGGAAATTTTAACAAACAAACCTACAAAATGAGAAGGGCTGCAGCAGGCAACATAGAACAACATGTGCAAGAGATTGAGGGTGGTGAGGATGTGAATGCTGCAGAACAACCCACAGTGAGGAGACGGAGAAGAGTGTACAGACCCAGGGTAATCTACCAGGGATTACATGAGCTGGAGATAGTGGAGTGCTATAGGGTGGACAGAGACCTCCTACAGCAAATTGTTGAGCTGTGCCAGCCACACCTGACACACCAAACTGACCGAGGGGAACCCATCCCAGTGGATACCAAGGTATGTGTAGGCCTAGGTTTACTAGCCAATGGTACCTCCCAAAGCACAAGTGGGGATATCATGGGGATCTCACAGGCATCAGCATCCAGAGTATTTCACCACTTCCTGGATGTCATGTCAGCACATGCCAGTGAACACGTATATTTCCTCAGCACCCATGAGGTGTTGACCAGCAATATGCATCTCTTCCACCAAATAGCAGAATACCCTGGGGTAGTGGGTGCTATAGACTGCATGCATATACGCATCAAAGCACCACCTGGTGAGCAGGGTAGGGCCTACATCAACCACAGGGACATCTCCTCCATCAACTGCCAGGTCATATGACGATTCCCACATATGGCATCTGAGGCAGCTGTACCAGAGATTTGCCAGTGCGGACATCCCCTACGGTCACCTAGTGGGGGATACTGGGTACACACTGGAGCCATGGCTGATGACACCCATTAGAAATGCACACACACCTGAACAACAATGCCATAATGAGGCACATGCATAGGCCAGACATATAATAGAGCATGTGTTTGGGATGCCCAGGTCATGGTTCCAGTTTCTGGTGGAGCCTTGCAGTATTCACCAGCTACATGTACCTAAGTTGTTATGGTATGTGCTATGCTACACAATATGATCCTGTGGAAACAGCTGCAGCAGGAACAGCATGGGGCAGGGCCACACAGCCCCCCCCCACCAAGGCAAAGGCCTGCATAGGCACAAAGTGACCTGGAGGAAGAACAACCTGAGCCTGCCCCAGTAGGCAGAAGGAGGCATGCCCAGTTTGCCCTGGCCTTGGCAAATAGGCAATGCATAGCACATGCACTGACACAGTAGGGACCCAGGGGATGACACCTCTCTCTGATTTGCACATACAGTAAAAGGGATGCCAAACATGACACTACCTGTGCTCAACCATGTATAGGGAGTGCACTATGTGCATCCAACATAGGCAGCCCTCCAGCACCATCCGCAAGTCTGGCACACCCTCAAGATAAGTCAATCAACCTACAAATTGCCAAATGGAGTAGAATGTGTCGTTACCTGTAGCTATGGTATGGATGTGAGAATGCAAGGGGAAATGGGTAGCTGAGTGTTATAGCAGCAGACAGTAGACACCCATAGTGGCACCATGACATCTGTAACACATACTGGAGTCACCATAGTAGCCAGTACTACACAGGGTGACAAACCCCACTGCAGGAAATGTGCTGAGCGACATGTGTGTCCATATGACCCACATATGCCAGTCAGTATGGTTCATATACCCAACCACAGTTTCAGCCAGCAGGATAGGTGTAGACAAACCCAAACAGAGTCTGTGCCATGGCCCCAGAATGATGGCTATGGTTAACCCCCCCCAGGCCTACTCAGACAGACCACAGCAGGGCAGGCAGTGGAATGTTAGTTCTGAAAGGTAGGAAGTCAGACAATAATATGTAGGGCAACCAAAGCCACGATCTATAGTACACTGGTATGCCTCTAGTCAGCATGATAGTTAGCAATACAGAATGAAATGGAGTACCTGGCATACCAGTACAGTCATAGCAAATGTGTACAAGTGTCACGTGTGCCCCCCCCATCCTACATAGTAATGTAATAACAGTCAGGTGTGCCCCCATCCCTGTGTAGAAATGTAGAAATAGTCAGGTGTGTCCCTCCCATCCTATACAGTAATGTAATAACAGTCAGGTGTGCCCCCCCACTCCTGTGTAGAAATGTAGAAACAGTCAGATGTGCCCCCCCCCTGCTATGCAGAAATGTAGTAACAGTCAAAGCCAAATGATCGGTGGATACCCTGTAGAGAAAGCATGCTACCTGTTGGTGTACAACACAAAGGTCAGCACTGCAGCACAAACTACCTGGACACGATCCACACATTTAATACAGATGGCCATACTGGGCATGCTCACATACTTAGAGAAATAAAGGCAATGTCAGTCAACATACTGAAAGGTCATACTGGGCATGCTCACACACATGAAGGCCATGTCTGCAAACACCAGTGGACCAGACATATCTGGCAGTTGCAGTTGTTAGTGCAGGCACTCTTCAGTTTGCACCACTCATGCCTTGCACACACAGTGGACAGGAATGCAGGCATATATGTCAGGACAGCACACTATAACAAGCCAAAGGTAGACGTACATAGATGTGTGGAAGAGGGTGACTGTGACAAGGAGCCATCCAGGCCTGTCCCACCCAGAACACAGCCAAAGTGCCCCAAACACATGAGGTGCAGATATCACTCACTGCAGATACTAGCCACCAGTATCTGTCAGCATTACAGACTATGTTGTGCACGTACCAGGTGTGCAACATGACTGTACAAGGAAGTAGTCATCTAGCAGCTGTATACACGTACCTGCGACATATGACCCCGTTTGTGCCCGCATGTGGTGTGTCAACCCCTAAATTAATGGGTTATGGCCCATGGACACACCGCCTTCCCCATAGCCCTACTATGACAAGCCTGCTGAGGTCATCCAATGTGAAATACACCTTTGGGAGAGTTGTAGCCCTGTAATCTCCTTGGCGTGTCCCATAACTACATACTGCTGTAGTGTAATAAACTAGTTAAGTAGGAGTTCTAACCCCAGACTTGGCAACTGTGTGTGTGTGTTTGTGTGTCTGACTGTGTAAAAAGCAATGCTTTTTAGGGTACTCACATGGCTTACAATTCATATACTCAACTTTGGCAAGGCCGCTGATGTCATCCACCTAGAAATACATCTCTGAGAAGGTTGTAGCCCAGTAATCCCTGTAGCGCATCCTGTAACTGTATACTGTGATAAAGTAGTTAAGCAGGAATTCTAACCCCAGACTTGGCAACTGTGTGTGTTTGTCTGCGTGTCTGTTTATCTCTGACTGTGTAGAGAGCAATGCTTTTTAGGGTACTCATACTCCTTACAATTCATATACTCAACTTTGGCAGGGCTGCTGATGTCATCCGCCTAGAAATATACCTCTAGGAAGGTTGCAGCCCAGTGATCTCCATAGCGCATCCTGTAACTGTACACTGATGTAGTGTGATAAAGTAGTTAGGTAGGAATTCTAACCCCAGACTTAGCAACTGTTTGTGTGCATGTCTGTTTGTCTCTGACTGTGTAGAAAACAATGCTTTTGGGGGTACTCACACTCCTTACTATTCATATACTCAACTTTGGCAAGGCTGCTGATGTCACCCACCTAGAAATACACCTCTGGGAAGATTGTAGCCCAGTAATCTCTGTAGCATGTCCTGTAACTGCATACTGCCGTAGGGCTATAAAATAGTTAGGTAGGTGTTCCAGTCCCAGACATGACAGGTGTGTGTGTCTGTCTGACCTTGTCTGTGTGGAGAGCAATGCTTTTTAGGGTACTCACACTCCTTACAATTCATATACTCAACTTTGGCAAGGCTGCTGATGTCACCCACCTAGAAATACACCTCTGGGAAGGTTGTAGCCCAATAATCTCCGTAGCGTGTCCTGTAACTGCATCCTGCTGTAGTGTGATAAAGTAGTTAGGTAGGTGTTCTAATCCCAGACATGGCAAGTGTGTGCCTGTCTGTGTAGAGAGCAATGCTTTTTAGGGTACTCACACTCCTTACAATTCATATACTCAACTTTGGCAAGGCTGCTGATGTCACCCACCTAGAAATACACCTCTGAAAAGGTTGTAGCTCAGTAAACTCTGTAGTGCGTGTCACAACTGTGTACTGCTGTAGTGTGATTTAGAACTGTGGGAGGGTTCCATCCCCACCCATGGCAGTTCTGGATGCTTTGTGTGTAACATTGTCTGTGTAGGAAGCAATGCATTTTAGGCTAGTCACACACTACAATTCGAATGTCCTACTTTGGCAATCCTGCTGATGTCATCCAATGTGATATACACCTTTGGGGAAGGAGTACTCCAGTAATGTCCATGGCATGTACTATAACTCTGTAGTGCTGTAGTGTAATAAACTAGTTAGGTAGGGTTTCTACTCCCAGACATGACAGGTGTGTGTGTTTGTAACACGTATCCTGTGTGAAGGTGGTTGTGAGTGTGTGACACCTGTGGCCAATGTGGAGTGGGTTTTGCATATTTCATATAAGGTGGCCCTACTATGTATCACAATGTCCACCATACAGGGATAACAGATGTAAAATAGCTGAGAGGCTGGGGTGCAAAGCCATGCCCATACATGTGACATCAAGGCCAGGCAATCACAGTTAGCAACCCCAGTATTACCCAGAGCACACCCTCAACCCATGTCTCACACACACACACACACATGCCCAGGCAACAGCCAATATGTGGGTAGTACACTGCATACTGGCCACTGATAGTAACTATGGGATGATCGCTGTGGGTTACAGAGGGCATGGCACCCTGTCCATCTATTCAATATGCACGTACATGCAGATAGTGCACCTTCTCCATGTTCCCCAACTGACACCTAAAACACTTGCGATGCCATCACATGTGACCCACAAAGGACATACCATGCCTGACAACATGCCCTGTATTGACAGATGCCACTGACACCAGAGAATGCCATTAGCATGCTATCAATATAGGTGCAGGGTAAACCTGCTGCCCATTACCAGTTCCTGCCATACAGGGGCAAGACTGGCACATCTGATGATAATCTGTGTTCACAACATGGGCCAGACACCCCAGGTACAGTTCCACATGTCACTGTACATGCATGTGGGAGGTGTGCATATCCCAGACACCGTCCATATCATGAACTAAGGAACACATACATGGTAAGTGATGCACAGCATTGGCCACACACAATAGTCACCCAGGTGACTGGATGGGGGATACAATACTCACCTGTGTGGGCAAATGCAGACAATACAGCCCTGAGCCACAATGCAGACCATCGTAATGTGGCCTGATGCCAAGGTATACCCATCGCCTAGCCTTGTACAGCCGTCTGGCACAGGCAACCACCACACATCTGTGAAGACATGCACCCATGCATGTCAGTACTGACACCGTGTGTGTTTGTGTGTGTGTGTTGCATGGTGCGTATGTTCACATCCACACTCCCTACAACCCCCATGGGCATACTGAAGCATGCTGCCTGATGTCAGACACCTCCCCATACCCTCTGCCCATACAACCCCCCTTATGAACCATGTGGTGCATGTGATACCTGCACAGTGATGTGTTGTGGCAATCCCACTACTGATGTGTTGTAATCCTGGCCCTGCCAAGTGTGTCAATATGTGTGTGTGTGTGTCCCTGTGAGTGTGGCTGTGTTGATGCTGGCACCTATTCATGTGGACAGGCACGTGTACATCACCTGCCATATAGCTACCGTATCCCTGTTGCAGATGTCAGTCACCATCACATATATGTTCTGACAGCTCCACAACAGGTAACCCATGTGGCGCATCCAGTAACTGCATAGAACTGTGATAGCACTACATAGACATCAGGGGTTTGATACCCTGTGCTGGTAGGTGTGTGATACAAACATGCTTAGGTTTTACTCTTCCACCACTCCCTGACTTGTCTTTGCCTCTATCTGCCTCTCCCACTCCCTCTCTGATGGATGTAGAGACCTACACATGTTTTGCTTGGCAGCAGCATGTGTATTTTAAGTGATGTTCATGATCAGCTGATGGCCTCTGCATGAATTGCAGGCCTCCCCTAGCTGATTGCATGTGGAACAGCTGTGGTAACATTCCCATAGCCAATTGCATGGAAACACACTCCAATATCTAGGAACATAATATTGGTGTTGGCCCTTTTCATTCACTGTGAGCAGAAACTCTATCTGTTATTTGGCAAAAAAGCATCTCAGATGGATTGAGGATTTACCTCTAACAACATACACTGTGGAAACAGAGCAACACACAGGAGGGGGATATGCCTGACCTGACAACAGACTGTAAGTTTTGCTATACTGCATTTGGAGTACTGTTGGTTTAACAGTGTGTGTGTGGTTATGACTGTCCTACATGTCCCAATACCTGCCATGTCAGTTCCATGTTTATGAGGAATCCCCATCTGCAAAGTCATCTGCAAACAGGGCAGTGTGTTGTGCCTTTGGTTTCATATGTTACCAATGCAGCATCTATCTGTGGACTGCAGAAGGTAATGTGAAGATTGCAGTATGTAGATGGTTAAAGCCATGACAGTTAATGGCTTCATATCCCTCACAGGACATATGTTGCAACAAACCCTGTTACAACAGTAAATGTATGAGGTTATCAAAGCAACATGTCATTATTGGCCCTGTGTATGTGCTTCCAGCCACAACTCTGTCAACCTGTGTACATATGTCGTGCATGAAGTGGTGCATATGTGCTGTACACCATAATTAGTGTCATCATATCTGATAACAAGCCAGTGAGATATCAGACTGCTACACATATGTGCAGTAGGGGTTATATATTACATAACCTGGACATTCTGTGGATGTTTGTATGGTACTGAGGTCTGTGTACTTTTGGTGAATGTCAACAGTGTGTGTATTGTTAATATGTACTTTAACCTGTGTACATACTGTGGTAGATGTCATTGTTCTAGGTCCCATCCTATCTGATGTTACATGCTGCTCCACTGTATGATACCGTATTGGCATACATGTTTGTAGGGCCATACACACACATGTCGCATACAACAGACAGCCATCAAACCAAACTTTGTAGCAGCCCAGTATATGTAGCGTCAGTCTGTGAGTGGCACAAATGAGGATGGTGTCGAACAGATAGTCCATATACTGTAATATTATGCTAGCTTAACATATGTGGCTGTGTTCACATTGGTTGTGGTTATGCACTTTCACACAGGTGTATCTTACCATGTGAAGTGACATGCGTGTAGAGCCTGCTATATATGCAGGTGCAGTGGATTCCCCCATAGGAGATGTAGGCCAGTGTTCAGCCAGTCTGCCAGTAGCCTGCACAGTGCATTGTTACATGCCTAGCAGCTTAGTGTACTTACCCAGTGAGATGTCATGTGCAGATACTTGCCAGATGTACTGCTGCCGGGCCTCCCTTAACAGTCATGTATGTCAGACAGAGCAGTGGTATGCTGTACAGATGTATGTCAATATCTAGTGGGTAGTATGTGGCCATGGCACCCCTGTACCAGCAGTTATTATGTGTCAGGCCAGACAGGAGTGTGTGAATGCATAACCTATGGTGGCAAATGTATTCCAGTCGTTGTGTTATATCCATCTACATGGCTGTCTACATCCATATTGTCAGGCATGGTACACATGTTTAGCACTAAGGGGTTATGGGTATACCTCTGGACTGTACAGAGTGTGTCAGAATGTCCACGTATATTGGCCAATATCTCTGCTGCAGTCCATAGCGGCATTATGTTACATTATGCTGTTGGGGGTTGTTCTGTAGTGGACTGTGAGTATATCACACTGCCATTGCTGTCATCTATCCATTGTTGTTGTATCCCCCACAAATACAGTGGGGCTGGGGCCATATATGTGTGGGCATCACCTACACAATACATGTGTGCTCTTATGCACTCCAGAGGCCAGTGTATGTAACAGTGGTATATGGCCCTGTATTATTGAGTCTGGGGGGTGCACCATAAATGACCTAGGCTGTTAAAAAATGGGGTATCAGGGGTGAGCTGCCTTAAGGTATCTGGATATACAGTACCATATACTTCACCTATATTTACATTACTTACATAAATTGGGTTAATGCAAACCTACTGCCTCCTGTCATACAGACTGTTCTGTTTGTCAGCGTGCTTGTGACGGTGTCAGTTATACCTTGTTATGTAACAGTTACAACCCATTTGGTCACAGGTGTAGATAGACACTGCTGAACTATACACCTACATTAAATACTGTTGATTATTTGGTATCCTGTGGCCCAGTCTGTTCTCACTATTGTACAAATTGAAGGGCTTGGCCTGGACAGCAACTGTTGTGAACCTTTCCAGACGACTGTATTAGTATAACTGTTTCACAGTTGCATTACTCTGTTTATATGGATGTCAGTGTCTGAACAGCTATATGACATGGTGTATAGAACTGTAATAGTACACAATTAAAGGTTTTCCATTTCTGCAAATCTATGTGTGGTGTTTTTTTCCTATGACCTCTCTGTGGGTATATGTTGCAGGCAGCTGATGTCATTTGTATGGGTGGCCCATACAGTGTCCAGTTGTTCAGGTGTCAACTGTAGGCACAGTGGCTGTTCCATATTGTGTGCACCTTCTACATATGTATCTTACTGTACATATGTCTGCGTGTATATGTAGTCACATGTATATCTATATATGTGTGTGTGTGTGTGTGTGTGTGTGTGTGTGTGTGTGTGTGTGTGTGTGTGTGTGTGTTTGTGTATATATATATATATATATATATATATATATATATATATATATATATATATGTGTGTGTGTGTGTGTATGTGTGTGTGTGTATTTCTGTATCTGCATATCTGTGACTGTGTATCTGTATCCTGGGGATGTTGATGGCTTCCACATTTTACGTTTCCTATGGGAGGCAAACTGTACTGCATGATATGTTACCAATACCAGCCTGACATCATACAGGTGGGATGTAGTACTGTTAACATCTTGTGCCCATGTCATGTCAGGTCCTGGTTATGGGATCTGCAACACCTGGTAGTGTATTGCAGAGCAGATGTGTTTGGCTGTGGGGGTGGGATGCCTATCCGTACAAGATGGTATAGTGTATGGGGCCTCTCATCCTCATTAATGGTGCATGTGGACATATGTGTTTTTGTTAATCTGCCATTGCTATCTACAGATGTATGGCCATATATACCTATATATATATATATATATATATATATATATATATATATATATATATATATATATAGGTTCATAGGTTCATAGGTTTATACTAGGCTATCTGCCCTAAGGCATTTATAAGCCTAGCCCAAATTTCTGTGGCTTACGCCACCCCTTATATGAAAAAATACTGTGCCCATTAGTTTGTTGTGCCGCTGTCCAGCAGTGACACAGAGATGATTCCCGGGGTAAACCTACGATCTCCCATCCACAGGTCTAGATTTCTCTTGAACAGAGTCAGCGAGGTGCTCTGCCTCACATGGACTGGGATTTTATTCCACAGCATACGGAGTCTCTGAGTGATAAATCTATCCCTCCAGCATGTCCTATTTATATCCGTGCTAAGGTTTAAGTCGCTTGCTCTAGTGGTTTTGGTGGATTTGGATTTTTTGAGGTGGAGCATGTCCATTAATTCCGGGTTGGACATGGCCTTGTATGTCAGGCACATGTCACCTCTGAGCAGACGGTATGTGACTGAATAGAGCTGGAGTTTCTTCAATCTGGCAGCATATGACAGATTTTGGAGTCCCTTTATCCTTTTGGTGAGGAACTTTTGGGGTCTCTCCAATTGCTGCAGATGTCGGGTGAGATACATCCCGAATGGGACATTGTACTCGATCATTGGTCTGATAAGTGAAGAGTACAGGGGAACAATGACCTCACTAGATCTGGATGTGAATCCCTTCATGATCAGGTGGGCAATGTAGAAGGTCTTTCTAACCACTTTAGCAACGTGAGTGTCAAAAGAAAGGCCACTGTCAACCTGGGTCCCCAGGTCCCTGATAACCTCTTCTGTGCTTAGTGGATTGCCACCTATATGGTAGCTTGGGGTTACCTTGTTTTTCCCGAAGGGTATGACTATACATTTTTTGGCGTTTAACTTCAGGCCATGGCTCTGGCACCAGCTGTTTCCGTGAGACCCTTCTGAAGGATATCCGTGTCCGATGCACTTTCCACTATGGCGCCCGGTTTGCAGTCGTCTGCAAACTTTGTCAGCCAAAGTCCTCCCATGTTGGCCTGTACTTCTGAGAAGTAGATGCCAAACAATAGGGGGCCAAGGACCGAGCCCTGTGGGACACCACTTGTGACCGGCTTGGAGTCTGACACAGCGCCAGCAACTCTAACCCTGTGGGTTCTGTCCTTAAGCCAGTTTGCAACCCATCTTGTGACATATGGGTTTACATTTAAGCTGGTAAGTTTTCTACAATACCCGAGTGGGGTATTGTGTCGAAAGCCTTTGCAAGGTCAAGGTAGGCTGTATGGACTGCCTTTCCTCATCAATGGCCTTGGTGACTGTTTCGAAGTCAACCAAGTTCAAAAGGCATGATCTTCCCTTGACAAAGCCAAACTGGGTTGGGTCCAATGTCTGCAAGTCCCCTATATCTTTGTTTATGAGCTCCATTATGATCCTCTGCATAGCTTTGCAGACTAGACTTGTTAAGCTTATGGGCGGTAATTACCAGGGTCCGTGAGGCGCCGCCTTTGTGGAGTGGGACCACAGTTGCCGTCGCCATTCCTTGGGCACGTATCCTGTGGTAAGGCTGAGATTAAACAGCTGCCTTATGTGCAGGTTTAATTCCTCATTTAGCTCGTGTAGCACACAGCCGGGACACCATCCGTCCCATTGATGCTGTGTTTTTAGCTTTAGAGAGAGCAGCTTTCACCTGCGCATTTGAGATGTCTGGGAGGCTACACTCGGCTGGGATAGTTATCTCTCCTTTAGGGGAGGGTGAAGTTTGCACTGAACCTGTCTGCCAGTATGTTGGCAATGTCTGTGGGTTCAGTGATTTTTGTATCATTTTGGACTAATTCTGAGCATATCTGGGAGTTTCCACCCAGGTTCCTAACATAGCTGAAAAAGGCCTTATGATTGTCCTTTGAATCCATGGCAATTTTTCTCTCAAAATTGGCCTTAGTTGATTTTATGAGTGCTCGTATTTTTTACTAATAATGATCAGGGGTGACTTCCCTTTTATGGATTTTGTTCTATCATGTAATAGCTTTCTCCTCTTATTGTAAAGTTTGTTAATGGCTGGGGTCCACCAGACTGGACGCTTGCCCTTTGTGGAAAGAGTCTTGGTTTTATTTGGGATTGCCTGATCCATGCAGTCCTGGAGGTGTTCATAGAAGGCATTTGTAAGGGCTTCCGCAGCTTGGGTTGTGGTTTCCTCTGGCTCAGGGGCCTTGAGGGTACCACACCAGTCTTGAGTAGTGTGAAGTTTGCTTTAGAGAAGTTCTTCACTATGGTGTTTTTTGTTTGGGGTGGGTGCGTGAGGTGGTTTTCCAGTGAGATTAGTTTATGATCAGATCTCACCAATGAGGGATATACTCCGGTGTGGAGCATTTTGTCCCCATGTTTGTGACAATGAGATCTAGTATATTTTCTCCTCTCGTGGGAACAGTGACTAGCTGTTCCATGGCATTTGAATTTATGAACTCCAGGAACCGTTGGGCTAGAAAGTTAGGGCTTGAGTAATGTTCCCAGTCTATATTCGGGTAGTTGAAGTCACCCAATATGATGGTGTTTGGAGATACATTTATACCCTCCAGTGTCTTCAGGAAGGCTGTGTGGGGTTCCTGAGTTTGAGAGGGTGGCCTGTAGCATGCTACAATTTGTAGAGCAGTTTTGCCTATGGTTAGTTGCACCTGGATGGTTTCCGAAGCTTGCGTTGCCACCAACCTGGAGGTGTGGGTATCCTTTATGAATATGGATACACCCTCCTTTTGTGGTGTGGTCCGGTTTTGGGGCCGGAACGCATGATATGAGGTAAAACCTAATAGTGCCGGGTGCTCTCAGGAGCCTTGAACCAGGTTTCAGTTACAGCACAGACATCGATGTTCTCCATACTGAGAAGGGCCTCGAGTGCGTGCATTTTGAGATTTAGACTTCTGGCATTGAGCAGCATTACCTTCAGTTTCTTCCCATTTTGTTTTCTAGGGTGGTAGGTTTAGAATTTGAGCCTTGCCTAAAAAGGCACTATGGGGTGGCAAGAGCCTTAGCCAATATCCGGAATCCCAGGGTGACAGGTGCAAGCCGTCCCTTGCGGCAGCGTGGCTTGTCAAGCATGTCATCCCAGGCAGACAGACACTGGATCCCCTTTGAATGACACCAGACATTAAGCCAATTGTTAAAGCTGATCATCTTGTCTCTATATTGTGGCATCATTCTTGGTGAAGGAAGGATACTGCTCAGGGTTAGGGTCATACCTGCCTGGGCTACATAATCAGAGAGCTCCTCTATGTCTCTTTTCATGTAGTCCAGGGAGGTGCGTCTCAGGTCGCTCACACCAGCATGGACAATGACTGTGTCATATTTGTACTTGCCGTGGAGTGACCCGAGTGCTTGTGTTATGTGGCGGATTCTAGCGCCCGATAGGCAGCTTACTGTGACCCTCTCCTTGTTCAGCCTGGTGAGTGGGACGTCAGTGTGTCTGACTATGGAGTCACCTATGACAAGTATGTTTGGTGTTGTATTTGGCCTTAAGGGCTGTGACTGCTTTGCACACTGCTTTTGTGGTTTATGTGTTGCTTGTGGGGTGTCTTGAGGTAGCAGTTGTTTGGGTGTCCGCTTTGGAGGCCTCTGCTGTTTAGGTAAATTTTTACTCAGAGCCTCCGAGTATGTCTTTGTGTGTTTATGTGTTTGATATATATATATATATATATATATATATATATATATATATATATATATATATATATATATATATATATATCTGCTTACATATGAATAAATATATATATATATATATATATATAACTATGTCTGTATATACCTAAGTAGATATATATCTCCATACACATATGTAACTTGCTGTGTTTATGTAGACATATAGGTGTAGACACATATATGTTGTAGGCATTTGAATGTATATATGTTCTTATATATTAATATATATGTATATATTTTTAGAAATATATATATATATGTTGTATCTGTTTAGATATTAATATATTTACACACACATACATCTAGATGTTGGTATACATTCTCTGTACTGTTGCATAACTGGACTGAAGGTTATGCTTCTGAAAACATCATGTTTCTTTATATCTGGTATGGCTTAGTGGTAAATCACTTTGGCTATGGTGTGGAGGGTCCTGGGTTCAAGATTTGCAAAGGCTGTTTATTTTCTTGCTGGGCAGAACACGGGCCATTAGATACAGAGTGGTTAAGGCACTTTAAAGCAGTTGTAAGTGGGTTTGAGCGAAGCTAAGCAGTACTTACTGCTGGTTACAGTTTCTTACACTCAGTTAGCTTCTACTTTGCTTAATCTGTGTAGGCAGTGCTTACCCCCATGCAAATGCACTTAAACACGCTTACTAGTGCTTACATATGCATACTTCTGCTTATTTGTGCTTAAACCTGCTTACTAGTGCCTTATTCATTATGACACTTTCACATGTGCATTTCCTGCAGTACTCCAGTTCATACATATATGTTTTTTCTTGGGTTTTGCAACATAAATATTGGTTATAACGTGCTTTGTCATGTAAAATAGACTGTGCTGCAGTGGAACTCAAACTAGGAATGCCTGATCGCTAGGCAAATGCTCTGCCCACTACACTACTGCTGTGCTGCTTCATTTGCATATATCTTCCTTGTTATCCTCTTCAGCCTTTTAAGCTGCTTTAACCGTAGCTAAGTGATGGGCACACTCGCGCACCTACGGTTAGCTGCACTCGGATTTTTTAAATAAAAATAAAGTGGTTTCTTCATTTGATTT
>NC_056746.1:1492552792-1492655292 GCF_019279795.1 Protopterus annectens
TGCAAGATCAGGATTAAATCCACTGTGTCTCCCTGGCTTAGTCCCTCCACTCTTTCACTAATGGCACAGAGAGACACTCAATGGAAACTCTGGATCAAAACCAAAATGCCCATTCACCTACAACAATACAAACAACTTTGTAACCAGGCAAAGAAATCAAACAAAGACAACAAAGAAAATTACTATAATAACCCCCCAAAACACACCTTTACAACCCCTAAATATTCTGGCATACTATAAACAATATCCTACATCCAGGAAACCCATCCATCCTCCACCCAAACCCCACACGTACTCCTCTCCAAACTGCTACTAACTTCAACTCTTACTTCATAGAGTCCATTAGCAACCTCATGAACCATTCGAACACCACCCCACCTGCCTCCCCCACTAATCACCCTACCCCCTCAACTACTTTCAACCTACAAGCAGTATCTACCTCTTACATAAAATCACTGCTCCTTAAGCTCAAACCTTGCTCTCCTTCCATAGATGGTATCCCTCCACTCTTTCTTCAACTAGCTGCTAACTCCATAGCCCTACCCATCTCTATCCTCATAAACAGATCTATTACTGAAGCTACAGTCCCAGTCATCTGGAAGAAGTTTTACACTATACCTATCCACAAGGGAGGTAACTCCACTGAACTAACTAACTACAGGCCTATCACAATACTATCTCCCCTATCCAAGATCCTGGAAAAATGTGTACACAAACAAATTCTCCAGCACCTCACCCAATACAACTTAATTACCCCCACCCAACATGGTTTCCACCCTGGCCATAGCACTTCTACAGCTCTCATCTCTTTCATAAATATTATTGCTCAAGCTAGGGAACAAAATAAACTTGCATCTTGTCTCTTTCTTGACCTTTCAAAAGCATTTGATACTGTCCACCATCCATTACTCTAAGAGAAACTCTCCCACCTAAATCTATCCCCTGCCACTATCTCCTGGTTCTCTAGTTATCTTAGTAACTGCTCCCAATCCATCAAATGGGATTCAGCTATCTCCCCAGAACTTCCAGTACTGATGGGAGTTCCCCAAGGATCATTCCTAGGACCACTGCTTTTCAACATTTTCACCAATCAGTTATCTATCTGTACTCCACACTCATCCCTAATGCAATATGCTGATGACTCCACAGTCATCACTTTTGCAGACACACTTCCCATACTCCAGTCTAAAACTCAGGAATCCTTCTTGTCTGTCGAGACCTGGCTCAACCAAAGTCATCTAATCCTAAACCCAAAAAAGACCAAACTCCTTCTCTTTCTTCCAAAAACAATGACCCACCTGAAACCAAACTTTTCCATCTCCTCCCACAACAACACACCCATTATGGTGGATAATCACACTAAACTACTTAGGGTCATCATTAACGACCAGCTAAAATTTGACCAGCATGTACTAAACAACATCAAGAAAACCCACCAAAAACTCGGCCTTCTTTACAGAAACAAAACCTTTCTCTCCCCTCAAGCAAAAATAGCTCTATCACATGCCTACCTTCTTCCAACCCTTCACTATGGCTCTCAGATTCTCACCAACCTGAAGACCTCTCTTACGACCAAACTTGAATCCACCTTCCTTGCTCCTCTCACCACTGTCTTGCTCTACAAAAACTGAAATGGTTAGAGCTCCCGCACAACCTTACTCTCTCCCAGCTCCAAATAATCCATTCCATTCTATACCAGCTCACATTCTGCCTCGCAATATCACCCATCATCTCATCCTTCACCCCAACTAGGACACTCCGGAGCTCTGACCAACACCTTCTGACCATAACCAGTCCCAAACTCAACATAGGAAAAAACCTGTACAGCTATTACTCCGCCAAACACTGGAATAAACTCCCACTGGACATACGTAACACTACATCCAAACTTCTATTCAAAAAGACTGTGAGAAATCACCTTAGCTTAAATAAACTTTGCCCCTGTTGTCAGCCCCCTGATTAACCCACCTATCCAGCCCTATCTCACACTTCTTTTTCTCCTACTAGTACCTAACACTACCTCCTTCCAAACTCACCCTCCCTTCTTCCCCACTAAACCCTTTCCCTACTCTTATCCCTAACTCTCCTTTACTATATCAATCTCCTCACCAGTAGAATGGTCAAAAACTACTGTTGCACTCTTATCTCTCCTTCACTGCTACCCAATCACTCCTTACTAGTTTCCTCTCTCTTTACTTTAAATTCAATTTCTCCTGGACTACCTACCTTAATATACATAGCTAGCTAACATTGTATATAATTTGTAATCATTATTATCATTGTATACTCGCCTTACATTGTTATGCATTTTTCTTGTGTACTAGCAAATGTTTTTATTCTTGGAGCTTGTATATATTTTGTAACTCTGGAGCTTTTCTCCCTGGGTCTCCACTGAAAAAGGGCCTCAGCCCAGATGGACCAACCCGGTCAACAAATGTCAAATAAATAAAAATAAATAAATGTAGCATATAGATCTCCACGAAGGCAAGCTGAGGAATAAAAGATGGGAGAGCCAGTAAGTGGGCATGACAAAATACCAGCAGTAAGTTGTCTTGAGACAACAAGGGTACCAAACTATCACAAGAGGTTATATCCTATCTTAGTAAATGGAAAAGAGGCCACTGCTAAGAGAGACACAGCCTCTGACCTAACCATTGTGAAGCCTGCAATGGTTAAGGAGAAGCACTGCTTCCTTTTGCAGTCTACTCTAGTCAGAGCTTTAGAAGGGGACCCCATTCCAAATACCTTTGGCTAGGGTTCACCTTGATTGGAAGGTGGAAGAGGAAGCCAGCAAGTAAGTGTGTTTGAGGATATCCCTGCAGATGTCATGATAGGGAATGATTTTGATAATGCAGTACCTTGTGTGCATGCAGTTACATGCAGTCAAACTTGGAGGCAAGCATGTGGGTCTGGTAGCCTGGGGGAGACCCAGACAGACTGCACATTTGCAGCCAGGAGTGGTGAAGTGGATACTTCAGGGAGGGAGCTACCCTGTAGCAGTGAGACTGAATGTGAGCCACAGCTGCTTGTGGGTACTGATGTTCCCTTGGACAGAGTGACTGCAAGTGCAAAGGTGAGTAGTAGTACCCAGGCTGACAGTGAGGTGCCACTGTCAGACAACACCAGACTTCCTGTGGAAGGATAGCTGGGAAGGGTTACCAAGAGAGAGCTGAGACAGGCCCAGCTCTCACACCCTACATTACAAGGCCTGAGAGAGGTAGCTAGTAAGGCACCTGATTTTCAAGGGAAGGGGAATCTATATACTGGGACAAAAGGTTGCTGTATAGAGAGTGGACCCCTGAAGGAGGGCTAGAGGGTGAGAGAATACAGTAGTTGGTAGTGCCCAGAGCCATCCATCTGGCACTTCTAGCCATAGCCCATGATATTCCCTTTGCAGGTCATATGGGCATAAAGCATACAAACAGACATATTATGCAGAGCATTTATTGGTCTGGGATCCCCAGAGATGTAACAGGGTACTTCAGAACCTGTGAGCAGTGCCGAAACATAGGCAAGGCAGGAGACAAGATGGAAGCTTCTGTGAAGCCTTTGTCTGTTATTAAGGAGCCATTTCAGGGGGTAACTATGGATATTGTGGGGCCTCTGTGTACCTCAAGTTCCACAGGGAAGAAGTATATCCTAGTGGTAGTAGATTATGCTACCAGATACCCTGGGGCAGTGGCATTATCCTCCATTTAGGCAGAAAATGTGGCAAATGCCTTGTTAGAGACTTTCAGCAGGACAGGTTTCCCAAAAGAAATAATGGCTGACAGAGGTGCCAATTCCATGTCAGACTTGCTGGCTTGTCTGTGGAAGCACTGTGGGGTGAAGCACCCAAAGACCACCCCTACTATCTCCAGACAGATGATCTGGCTAAGAGGTTAAACTCTACACTCAAGACCATGCTGCAGCCATTTGCAGACCAGTTTAAGTGGGAGTGGGACAAATATTTGCCCTATCTGTTGTTTGCTTACAGACAGGTGCACCGAGAATCCACAGGTTTTTTACCATTTGAGTTGCTGTATGGGCATACAGTGAAGGGACCTCTAGATTTGATTTGTGATGAGTGGGAGGGTGAGTGTGAATCCCACAAGGAGTCTATTGTGGCATATGTACTAAACCTCAGGACATGGTTCAGGGAACTCATGGGCTTGGCCCAGGAGAACCTGGCAGAACTCCAACAGCAGAAAAATATCTGGTATGACAGAAATTTTCGAGCTAGAGAGTATGCTGTGGGGCAGCAGGTAATGGTTCTCATTCCTGTCAGACACAACAAGCTGCAGGCAGCTTGGGAGAGACCCTTCTAAGTGGTAAGGAAGGTCAGTGATGTAAACTACATGGTAGAACTGCTAGGCAGAAGGCAGTGGCACAAATTGTACTATGTTAACATGATGAAACCTTACCATGATAGAGAGGCCTTTGTGTTGAGTATTTGCAGTGGATGGCAGAAGGAGTTTGAGGGGATCTGGTGACTGATCTCCTCAGTGAGGCTCGAATTGACACCTCAGTGGAAGGGGTAGAAATATCCCAGCAGCTATCTCCTACCTAGGTTCAAGAAATCTGAAAAGTGTTACAGGAGTTTGGGGACATGTTCACTGGGAAACGAGGGTGCACCCACCTGGTGCAACACCATGTGGATACAGGACCCCAAAGGCCTATTAAGCAGGCCCCTTATAGGGTGCCTGAGAGGGTCAAACAGGCTGAGGAATGAGATACAGGAAATGTTGGAACTAGGGGAATTCAGGAGTCCAGCAGTCTCTTGGCCTCCCAAGTGGTGCTGGTACCAAAGAAGGATGGCAGCACCAGGTTCCATGTGGTCTACAGTAAGTTAAATAGTCACACAGAGGCAGATTCTAACACCAGTGCATAGGACAGATGAAGCCCTAGAGCAGCTTGGTGGGGCTAAGTATCTTACCACTATTGATCTTACCAAAGGTTACTGGCAGGTGCCCTTGACTCCCAGCGCTAGAGAGAGGTCAACCTTTGTGGCTCCTTTTGGCTTGTATGAGTTCACAAAGATGCCATTTGGGATAAAAAATGCCCCAGCAACTTTCCAGAGGTTGGTAGATCATATCCTAGTAGGAGCAGGAGATTGTGCCCTTGCTTACCTGGACGATATTGCCATCTACAACCATTCCTGGCAAGAGTACCTTCAGCATGTCAAGGAAGTGCTGAGCAGAATACAAGGGGCAGGGTTGACCATTAAGCCTAGTAAATGTGAGGTGGGTATGGCACCTGGGACATAGATTGAGGAGTGGTAAGATCAGGCCAGAACCTGCCAACGTGGAAGTCATTCAGGCATGGCCTGCCCCTGTTACAAAAAGCAGGTGAGGGCATTCTTAGGGACAGCAGGGTACTACAGAAAGTTCATCCCCCATTATAGTATCATAGCTACTCCCCTCACAGACCTGACAAGGAAAAACAGGCCAGATAAGGTAGTGTGGACCCCAGCATTTGAGCATGCATTACAGATGCCTAAAGGAGCTTTGGGAGGACCTCCTGTGTTAGCCATTCCAGATTACAGCAAATAATTTGTTGTGCAGGTGGATGCTTCAATCCATGGGGTGGGGGCTGTACTCAGCCAAGTTTCCTCAGAGGGAGAAGAGCACCCAGTGGTATATCTCAGCTGTAGGCTCCAACCCAGGGAGGAATGCTATGCAGCTGTAGAAAAGGAATGATAGCCATAGTGTGGACACTGCAGACACTTCAGTCTTATCTGTATGAAAGGAAATTCATTGTAGTTACAGACCACAATGCCTTAACATGGCTACATCAAGCCAGCCAGCAAAATGCCAAGTTACTAAAGTGGAGCCTAGGGTTGCAGGCATATGATATAATAATGCAGCACTGCAGTGGGTTTAGCAATGCCAACGCAGATGGGCTGTCAAGACGGGGAATGGGGTAAGGTATTCCCATATAGGATCAACCCTCTCAAACAGAGTTTCTCAAGGGTCACTTGAAAAACTAGTTTGAGTCTTAGGTGGGGGGATGTAACAAAAGGAAATACTGCCAGCCCAGCTATCTGGAATTTTGTAAATAATTGCATGTCATTTGAGAATATTAATATGATTTATATAGAAGTGTGACAGAAGGAGTTACTGCCAGCCCAGCTATCTGGAATGTTGTAAATAATTATATGTCATTTGTGAATATTAACAAGATGCAATTGCTTGTGTTACCACTATACTAGAACTGCATGTTATGAGTGCATCAAACTGCTGGTACATAAGAATGTGTAGAACAGGGTTTGTATTGTACTGAGCTTAAAAGATGTATCCACAGTGTACGCTAATGGAACATAGGAGATTAACTTGTAAAACTTAAGAATAGTTGAGACTGAAGTACTTCATTGCTGGGGAATAAACAAGAGATGTTATCTTTCAGTTTCAGTCAACAGGAGACAGGATGTCTATACTAGGGGACTCTCTGTGTTGTCTTGAAAGATAGATAATTACTAAGCTTGAGATGTAGAATTGTTTTATTGTTTTATGACTTTCAGAATCTCCAAACATCTGAAGGCTATGCATTTATACATGGAGATGCTAAATGCTAGCAGTTTCTAGCAAGGGTAGTTTTTGAGCCTGGGAACTGAAGTCAAGTGACAAAAAGTGATGTCATGCCGCAAGTATCCCAGCAGTAATATTAAGAACTCTTTGAGAGAGAGATAGAGAGAGAGAGAGAGTGCATTTTGTATTTTGTCTTTGACCTAGGAATATCCGCTCAGTACATCTGCACTTGCCTTGCTGCAAGTAAGTTAATTAGGGTAGAGTAATTCTTTTAGATTCAGTAAGGAATATAGTAAACATTAGTTTAGATGTTTTTTGCATTTATTTGAGACTGTCCTGCAATGTTGCTTTAAATATTTCCTGTGATTTGGAAGTCTGAAGTTACTGTGATGATTTACTGAGTATTTTATTATTAAATATATTTAAATCTATCTTTGTGGCTGATATTTTGTGGGACATATTTAAGCTCTGAGAGTACTTTCATATGTATTTGATGACACTGTGGGCCACTCCTAATAGTCTTGATCAAACTACCATTTGGATTTATAGTAACATTACACAATAAGTACTGGACACCTTTTGCTAAGGTCCTTAAAGTAGCTGATAAGTAGTGGCTGGTGGCAGGAAAAACTACCATATAGTCTGGACTTAAGGGGTCATAGCTAGTAAATCTGTTCCAGACTTTCCCAGGTGTGTCTCTGTGTATAAATCAAATCTCAAAGTGTGTCTGTTTCAGCTACTTGGGCAGGGACACAAAGCACTGGTTGGATAGACAGGATGCTGGAAGTCTTAGCTTGACCACTCAGCTGAGATCTCAACTCTATAGCTGTGCCAATGTGGAGTCATATTGGGGATCTGCAGAAAGAGGGAGAAACCATCCCCAGACTGACTGTGATCTCTATGTGCTCTTAAGGGAAATTGCACTTTACTGTGTGTGTACTAGTCATCCTCCCAGTGTGTGCATCCCCCACTGTTGCCAGTGGTGAGGATTGAGGTTCCTTGATTACTGGGCCACTATTAGTGCATCACAGAAGCCATGAAACCCAAAGCTCTTGGAAACTCCCTGGTTGTAATGAAGGCCAGGAGAAGAAAAGTTTGAAAGTAAGAAATGAGAGTTAATGCCTTTAGAGAGGGTAGGGATGCCAGCATTGGCACCATCTGAATCCTGCAACTCAGAAATACATGATCCCAAGAAGGAGTCAGGAAAGACTTTTTGAAGTTTATTGTGAACACCAGGCTCTGAAGAAGAGAAATGGTAAAATAAAGATTTTTCAAAAAGGACGCCTGGAGAGGATACCCGAATCATCAGGTCATCCAAGTAAGGAAATATTTGGATCCCTGAAGCCTGCAAAAAGCAATCACAGGAGCGAGGCAGTTGGTGAACATCCCTGAAGCAGTAGAAAGGCCAAAGGACAAAGCACAGAACTGAGAATGCCAGGAAGCAACAGAGAAATGCAAAAACTTCTGGAAAAGAGGATGGATCGGAATATGGAGATAAGCATCCATGAGCTACAGAGACACCAGAAAACCCTGAGGTATCAAGAGATTAAACAGTGTCTGAAGGGACAACATCCAAAAGGAAGGCACCTTCAGAAAATGTTTAGATGACAGAGGTCTAGAATCAGTCTCCAAGTACCCTCTTTTCTGGGAACTAGAAACATTCTTGAATACAACCCTTACCCCTTTGGGAAACAGACACTCTTGAATAGTACCCTGAGACAAGAGATCTTGAAGAACCTCTAGGAAAAAAGTAGATTTTTTTCTCAGGAGGCTGAGGAATGCCCATAAAAGGAGGACAGGAAATCCACACCATAAAGAACCCTTGACAAATGATTGACAGAACCCAAGAATCCTGGGTTATTAAAAGCCAAATAGGAAGAGAAAGAGAAAGATTAAGAGAAAGAGGAATGTGACTGGGAACAGGTGGATAGTTAGACAGTACCTGGTTTGTCAGGAAAGGAAAGCTTTAGAATCCCTTCAATCTGAGTGGCCTTAACAGGAAGAGCCTGTTTGCCACCCTTTTACCTTTAACAGGAGGGCAAGATTGCCTACAAACAAAGGCTGGCTTAGAAGGGTAGTTTCTCTAAAATGTAGGCACAGGAGAAACAAAGATACGTTTAAGCTCCTGTAAGGCCTTCCCCTTGTCCTGAATAGACTTAAACAAGCCAGCAGACACGTCTCCAAGCAAATGTTTATTATCCAGAGGAGCATCCATCAACTTAGCCTTAATATCATTGGGTAAAGGTTAAAGCCTAACCCAAGAATATCTCCTCAGTACTGAACCAAAAGCAGCATACATAGAAGAGGCATCCACTGCATCATAACTACATTTGATAGAATTATGAACTACTTGAGAGGAAGTCCCTAGGAAGGAAAGAGCACAAGATTTACTCTGAGTCTGGGAGATCAAAAAAAGCTGACAAGCCTGAGAAAGAAGAGCCAACACATACCTAGATATATGTTTATGATAATTAATAGCCATAAGATCTAGGGTACCCAAAGTAAAAGCTTCTTACCCAGCCTGTCCATGGTTCTGCTGTCTTTATCAGAAGCAGTAACTTGGATGAAGGAAACAATTGAGAGGCTACAGACACCACAGAGGCATCAGCAGCAGGACATTTAAACAAAAAGGAAGAGTCCTCAGGCACCCTATAAAACCTATCAGACTTCTTGGGAACAGAGGGCAGAGAATCAGGCACTTTAGAGGCATTAGAAAAGACATCTAGCAAAGCAGCCAAGACAGGAGAAATAACTGCAGGTTTAGGAGATTCCCTCTGCAATAACTCATAGTACCTCTTATGGATATCAGCAACCTGGGCACAATCCCACTTAAAAAAATTCCATTATCCTAGAGATTGTGCCCCCAAATGAAATTTCCTCAGAAGGAGTATCTGGACTATTAGATTCCTCCTCCTCAGACCTGTAATCTAAAGGAGAAGGAATCTGGGTACAATATGTAGGGGATTCTTCATCAGAATCCAACTCTTCCTCAGAAGAATTCAAATCCTTGGGCCTTTTAAGTATAGAAGAGGACCAAGGAGGAGCAAGAACTAAAACCCCTTGAGGAGGCCTTAATGACAGTAAAGTATTAAATAACCCCTGAGTAAAGGCCTGGCCCTCACTTTGTGGATCTCTAGGAGCAGATGAAACATATTTAGTTTTCTGTTTCTATTTTAAGGGAATGTCCATCCTAGAGAACTGAAAAGGCTCTGAATCAGGATGACATTCCACAACCATAATAGGAACTTCTTCCCTAAGAAGAACCTGCAGAACCCCCTAGACCTCTTGGAAGCAATCAACTGTGGACGCCTGCAAAGCTTCATCAGACATGCTGCCCACCAGATCCTCACCGGAGTCCAACTCGGACGCAGCACAGAAATCCTATAAATAGCCAGATGATCCTCTGGGTTTGTAACAACTTTGGGAGAAACACCTAGAAGAGGCTGGACACAGGAAGATTCTGGTCTTACCTTTTTCATCTACATCTTCCCTGTCAGCTGACCCTCCAGTGGGAAGTTCCATCCATAATATCTTTAGCAAGAAGCTTAAAATGCTGGTTCTCAAGGTACAGTGAAAGGGAAGAAAGCCTACTATGAATGGTTTTAGGGACAAATGCCTGACAAACTGAACAAGATGTATAGTCGTGAGAAGCTCCTAGGCAAAACGGCACTTATTGTGATGGTCTTTATTGGGAATCTGTCTCCCACATTGGCATTTACACTTCCTGGATGATATTAACCTCCTAAAAAGCACAAAAAAATCAAGAAAAAAAACCCCACCTTGGTACATATCTGCAATTGTGAGGACTTCAGCAAACAGAAGTAATCACCAGAATACAAACATACAGAAAAAAAAAATGGCAGAAAACAGATGGAGGCAAACAGACCAATGGTTAAAAACAGTGTTCTGACTGGCGGTAAAGATCAGAGGATGGTACACCTGAAAATTACCTTTATACCCTATGCTGTGCAAGGAGCTATTAGGTGATGTTCAGTGAACCTTATAGCAAAGGTAGGCTTTGGTAAATTGGCCAGATGACGGGCTTCCACGGCAGGGAATTCCATGAGTTATCAATACTGCATGGATGAATGTAAGGACATCAACATATGAAGCTATAGAAGTACTATTTCAAATGTCCCTGAGTTTGAAACTTTGGGCTACATTACTTTTTGGGCTTTGTTCTCTTTTTGTTTTCCCAGGTGCTATAGGTCAGTCATATTGGGGAAGGTACTAATTCCTTCCTAAAGGAGATAGTGTCATAGTGTTTATTTATTTATTTATTTTTATTTATTTAAATTTGTTGACCGGGAGTGTCCAACTGGACATGGGTCCATTTTCAACGGAGGCCCGGGGAGAAAAGCTCCACAGTAAAATAAACAGACAGTAGTTACATTGGATTACACAGCGATTAACAATTTAACATAGAAATTACTTACAACATATTTACAGATGAAGAACATAGTACATCAGTAGACAACTAGAATCTTTATCTGTGAAGTACATAACAGGCATTAACAAATGTAACAATGAGAAGTTCCTGCTGTATAATAAGTACTAGGCTTATGAGCATCTGAGCTTGCTATCATCAAGGTAGTTAGTGGAGGTGAAAGAAAGGTAGTAGTTGGATGGGGTGGATGATATTAGAGTTGCAAGGGCATAGCCAGCATGTTTTTAGGTGCGCTTTTAATAAAGTTTTGAAGTTGGTGCATGATGGTATGGAGGTAATTGTGGGTGGGAGTGAGTTCCATAATTTGGCTATGGCGCAAGAGAATAGTGCTTCACCAGCAGAGTTATTGGCTTTAGTGATCTGCAAGTGATTTTTGTTGCTGGATCTTAGTGGTCTGGTGGTGCGATAGGGTTGGAATAGATTCTGGAGGGATGGGACATTTAGTGGATGGTTTACTAGTTTGTGGGCGAGTGAGAGTTGATACCACTGAAGGAGGTGAGGGAGTTCAAGCCAGCCCAGTTCAGCAAGTGAGGGACAGTGGTGACTATGGTAGGATGCCCCTGTGGCGAATTTGGCGATTTTGTTGTAGCAGGTCTCTAGCTTGTTTAGATCACATTGCCTTAGGTTGGTATATACTGGAGAGGCATAAAGTAGGATGGAGATAAGGTGGGACATTATCTCCCACCTTATCTCTCTCACCATCCCATGTTTGATCTGGGCAGGATATTTGTTTCAGAGAAGGGGTAGCTATTGTGTGACAAATCTCTCTCTCTATATAAATATATATATCTATATATATATATATATATATATATATATATATATATATATATATATATATATATATATATATATATCGCCATTTGTTTATTTGTTGAAGCAGGATCAGGTCTCAGGTTTTAGTGTTCTCGGGACTGTTTGATTTGTGGAGAAATAATGGGTCTTGGACTACTGGATTCCTTATGGCCTGTTAGACAAGGGAAAGATCACACTAAGGAGTCTATAACAGCTAAATACAGGGACAAGGCCTTCAGTCCCTCTTGATAGCTCAGGTCCTTCAGAGAAATTATCTTTTTTGTCAGGAACCTTTGGGACCTGATCATTGAAAACTATAGAGGGGTAAGGACTTTCTTGAATTTAAAGGAAATACCCTTTGCAATCAGCTGTGCCAGATAGAAGGATTCCATAACCAATACTGCAACATGAAGCTCAGAGTTTCATACGTTCATAGGTGCTTACTAGGCTGCTGATCTGTGAGGATCTTAAGGAGCCTAATCTTCCATTCCTATGATAATTATTACCCCTTATATTTTGCAATAGAAATATCCAAAGATGGCCCGCTCAAGTATATGTTGGAGTAATTATGTTTCCCCTGTCTATGAAGACTAGTAGTGCTAAACTGGCTGAATTTGTAGTTACTCATCCATTCGCGCAAATTACATATGAATAGAGTAAGAAAAGTATTCTTCTTTGTATGAAATAGAAGATGTTTTCAAAGGAGTGGCATTGTCTATGATATATACCTATCTTCTAATTTTCCAGAAAAGTTTAGGCCCTTTGAGCAGGTGTTTGTGACACCATTGGATTTGTAAATGTGTAATAGATTTGACAGACTGTTGAGTCTGTATACATAAGGCAGAGATCATCTCCCAACAGCTTGTATGATACAGGGAAGAGAGACAGGATTTTTGGATGGTCTGTTTATTTTTTTATGATTTCAGTCTTTGATTTTTTAATGAGAAAGCACTGTGGTCATTTCAATTGTGACAAGTGTTTGAACAGATACATACTGAAAGGAGCATACTCAGTGATCAGCCTAATGAGTGCTTAGTACAGTGGAATAATTATTCCCTAGATTCAGACACTGTCCACCGGATTCTGTATGCCTTGCACAGCGTGCAGGATCAGTGCAGGAGCTCTAGCAGGCAATATGTCTGCCGTGCGATCCAGGAACAGCCTGGAGGGGCTTGCACGAGTGGTCCTGCACTAGTCCTGCATGGACTAAGCCCCTGTATGCAAATCACCCAATTTGCAGGAGAAATCCATGAAAATGAGGTGAATTCGCAATCCAGGAAGCTTGCAACCGGCAGTGCAGGACTAGTATAATCTGCAGAAATGTACTCAGTTAGTAACCGAGTACATTTCTGCAAACTCCAAAATGGAGCCGTGACAGCTCAAAATAAAGGCTGCATATCAGTCAGGAAGCATGCCAATGGCAAAGTATAAGGCCATTGGCATTGCAAACAACATAAAAAATTAAAAAATCAACTTTTATTATTTTTTAGCCGATCTCGGCTGTTTAAGCATTGGGCAGTGGCACGCAAATGGGATCGGGCGGAAAATAACAAAATAAACCTAAAATAAGTATTCTAACTAAAATCACTATACTGCCATGCAAATCAATGGCAGGCAGAAGACAACATGGCCAGTGAGTAGTGGTTGCTAAGTGGGGAGGCTCAGTGTGAGACATAACTATGCATTATAGATAGATTATAGGTTCATAGATTAGTACCAGGCTAATTGGCCCTGCGAGCCATTTTAAGCCTAGCCAATTATCCCTTGTGAGACTCAAACCCTGCACCTTGTGTTTGTAAGGCAAATACCTTAACCATTAGGCCACCCTCCTAACCCCATAGCAGGCAATCCTATGCAAATGAGGGGAATGATAGTGAATCCCAGTTTTCCCTAGCATGCTAGTCAGGTCCCAACAGTGTAAGAGTAGGAATTGCTTGGTGCAAGCCTAGGAGTTAGCTGATATCATGGGGGGTGTCAGGCATACTCTATGCATATTGGAGCCCTGTGGCTCAGGTTTTCTTCTAACTAGACACAGCTAAGCAAAGGGGTGTGTCTGACTCTGCCTAGCACTCTGTACATTGCCTAAGCGGGTATGCATGCCACACACTGGGTTTTAAAGGTTTAAAAAAAAAAAAAAGTAAACCAGGAGATAGCAGCTCTGTGCACATTTGAGCACTCTTTTTGCACAGCGCACCCCTGGGCTTAAACAGGAAGGCAATGGGAAGGGAAAACAGCATTAGGAAGTTAATCAAAGAGAACTAGCATAGCTGACAGGTGAAATGTATCAGAATCAGCCACTTACACAGGCAGCACACCAGCCCAGCTTAGAACACTACTATAAACTATGCAAACACTTCTCCTCTGGTCTGTCCCACACTCTACACCACCGGTGTAAACAAGCGGGGAACTTTTTACACTCACAATAGCAAAATGATAGGGACTGCAATAGCTATCATACAACAACTTGTGGAAGAGGCTGAGGGAGGTGAGGATGTGAATGCTGTTGACCAACCCACAGTAAGGAGATGGAGAAGAATGCACAGACCCAGGGTAACCTACCAGGGGCCACATGAGCTGGAGATAGTAGAGTGCTATAGGGTGGACAGGGACCTCCTACAGCAAATTGTTGAGCTGTGCCGGGTACGCCTCACACACAGAACTAACAGAGGAAAACCCATCCCAGTGGATATCAAGGTATGTGTAGGCCTAAGTATACTAGCTACAGGTACCTTCCAAAGGCCAACTGGGGATATGATGGGGATCTCACAGCCATCAGCATCCAGGGTACTCCACCAGTTCCTGGATGCCATGTCAGCACATGTCAGTGAGCACGTATATTTCCCCAACACCCGTAAAGCATTGGCCAGCAATATGCAACTGTTCCACCAAACAGCAGAATACCCTGAGGTAGTGGGTGCTATAGACTGCACATACATATGCATCAAAGCACCACCCGGTGAGTGGGGTAGGGTCTACATCAACCACAAGGGCTTACCCTCCATCAACTGCCAGGTCATGTGCAATGTCCAGGGCATAATAATGAATGTGTGTGCTGGAAGCCCAGGAAGCTATCATGATTCCCACATCTGGCATCTGATGCAGGTGTACCAGAGATTTTCCAATGGAGATATCCCTCATGGTCACCTAGTGGGAGATGCTGGATAAGTATTGGAGCCATGACTGATGACACCCACCAGAAATGCACACACACCCGAACAAGAACTCCATAATGAGGCACACGCACAGACCAGAATTATAATACAGCATGTGTTTGGGATGCTCAAGTCATGGTTCCGGTGCTTGGACACATCTGGTGGAGCCTTGCAGTACTCACCAGCTACATGTACCCAAACTGTCCTTGTGTGTGCCATGCTACACAGCTGCAGCAGGAACAGCATGGGGCAGGGTCACACAGCCCCCCACCATTGCCAAGGCCTGCACAGGCACAGAGTGACTCGGAGGAGGAACAACCTGAGCCTGCCTCAGTAGGCAGAAGGAGGTGTGCCCAGTATGCCCTGGACTTGGCAAAGAGGCAATGCATAGCACATACACTGACACAGGAGGGACTCAGGGAATAACATCCCTCTCTGACTTTCACATACAGTAAAAGGGATGCCAAACATTACACTACCCGTGCTCAACCATGTGTAGGGAGTGTACAATGTGCATCCAACATAGGCAGCCCTGCAGCACCACCCTCAATACTGGGACACCCAGAAGGTAACTGACTTACACATGTAAGTCAGGGGGGTTCACATACCCAATAACAGTCACAACCAGCAGGACAGGTGTAGACAAACACAAACAAAGGCTGTGCTATGGCCTCTGAATGATTCCTACGGGTAACCTCCCCCCAGGCCTACACAGACAGACTACAGCAGGTCAGGCAGTGGGACGTTAGTTCTGAAGGGTAGAAAGTCAGAAACTAATATGTAGGTAAATCAAAGCTAAGATCTGTAGTACACTGGTATGCCTCTAGTCAGCATGATAGGTAAGAATACAGAATGAAATGGAGTACCTGACATACCAGTACAGTCATAATAAATGTGTACAAGTGTCAGGTGTGCCCCCCATCCTACGCAGTAATGTAATAACAGTCAGGTGTGCCCCCAAATCCTGTGTAGAAATGTAGAAATAGTCAGGTGTGCCCCCCATCTTATGCAGAAATGTAGTAACAGTCAATGCCAAAAGATTGACGGATACCCTGCAGAAACAGTATGTTACCTGTAGGTGTACAACACAAAGGTCAGCACTGCAGTACAAACTACCTGGACTCAATCCACACATTCAATACAGACATACAGGGCATGCTCACACACTTAAACACATGAGGGCCATGTCTGCAAACACCAGTGGACCAGAAATATCTGGCAGTCACAAACATCAGTGCAGACACTCCTCAGTATGCAACACACATGCTTTGCACACACAGTGGATAGGAATACAGACATATATCTAAGGACAACACACTATAATAAGCTAAATGTAGACATACATAGATGTGTGGAAGAGGGTGATTGTGACAAGGAAACATCCAGGCCTGCCCCACCCAGCACACAGCCAAAGGTCCACAACCACATGAGGTTCAGATGTCACTCATTGTAGATACTAGCCACCGGTATGTGTCAGCATTGCAGACTATGTGGTGCACGTGCCAGCTGTGCAACATGACTGTACAAGGAAGTAGTCATCTAGTAGCTGTATACATGTACCTGTGAAATCTGACCCTGTGTGTGCCCGCATGTGGTGTGTCAACCTCTAGATGAATGGGTTATGGTCCATGCACACACACTGCCCTCCCCATAGCCCTACTATGACATGCCTGCTGAGGTCATCCACTGTGAAATACATCTTTGGGAGAGATGTAGCCCAGTAATCTCCGTGGTGTGTCCCATAACTACGTACTGCTGTAGTGTGATAAACTAGATAGGTAGGAGTTCCAATCCCAGACATGACAACTGTCTGTGTATGTGTGTGTGTGTGTGTGTGTGTGTGTGTGTGTGTGTGTGTGTGTGTGTGTGTGTGTGTGTGTATGTGAGGGATTGTGTGTGTGTGTGTGTGTGTGTATGTCTGTCTGTCTGTGTAGAGAGCAATGCTTTTTAGGGTAGTCACACTCCCTTAAACTCAAATGCTTTACTGTGGTAGGGCTGCTGATGTCATCCCCTAGAAATACATCTCTGGGAAGGTTGTAGCCCAGTAATCTCTGTAGCGTGTGCCATAACTGCATACTGCTGTAGTGTGATAAAATAGTTAGGGGTTCTAATTCCAGATTTGGCATGTGTGTGTGTGTGTGTGTGTGTGTGTGTGTGTGTGTGTGTGTGTGTGTGTGTGTGTGTGTGTGTGTGTGTGTGTGTGTGTCCGACTCTGTGTTGAGAGCAATGATTTTTAGGGTAGTCACACACCCCACAATTCAAATGCTCTACTTTGCCAAGGCTGCTGATGTCATCCACCTAGAAATACACCTCTGGGAAGGCTGTAGCCCAGTAATCTACATAGCATGTCCTATAACTGTGTACTGCTGTAGTGTGATAAATTAGTTAGGTAGGAGTTCTAATCTCAGACTTGGCAATTGTGTGTCTGTGTGTGTGTGTGTGTGTGTGTGTGTGTGTGTGTGTGTGTGTGTGTGTGTGTGTGTGTGTGTGTGTGTGTGTAGACAGCAATGCATTTTAGGCTAGTCACACTGACTTCAATTGAAATACCTTACTTTGACAATCCTGCTGATGTCATTCACTATGAAATACACCTTTGCAGAAGTGACACTCCAGTAATCTCTGTGGTGTGTCCTATAACAGTATCATGCTGTAGTCTGATATAGAACCCTGATAGGGGTTCTATCTCCAAAAATGGCAGTTGTGGATGTTTTGTGTGTATTTCTATGTTTGTGTAGAGAGCAATGCATTTTAGGCTAGTCAACCTCATTACAATTCAAATGCCCTACTTTGGCAATCCTGCTGATGTCATTCACTATGAAATACACCTTTGGGGAAGAAGAACTCTAGTAATCTCTGTGGTGCATCCTCTAACGGCGTAGTGCTATAGTGTAATGAACTAGTTAGGTAAGAGTTCTAATCCCAAACATGACAGGTGTGTGTCTGTGTTTGTCATTTGTATCCTGTGTGGCACTGGTTGTGAGTATGCAACAACTGGACTCAATGTGTAGTGAGTTTTGCAAACTTCTTATATGGTACATATCACAATGTCCATCATACAGGGATAACAGATGTGAAATAGCCAAGAAGCTGGGGTGCAAATCCATACCCCTAAATGTGACATCAATGCCAGTGGAACAATGTTAGCAACCCTTGTATTACCCAGGGTACACTCTCAACCCATGTCTTATACAAACACACACACTTGCCTAGGCAACAGCTGCTATGTTGGTAGTACCTTGCATATTGCCCACTGATAGTAACCATGGTGTGATCGCAGTGGGCTACAGAGGGCATGCTGCCCTGTCCATCAGTCCAATAGGCATGTACATGCCGACAGTGCACCTCTCCCATTTTCCCCACTGGACACCTACAACACCTGTGGTGCTATCAAATGTGGCCCACAAAGGACATAACATGCCTGAAACACAAGCCCTGTATGGACTGATGCCACTGACACCAAGGAATACTGGTATCATACTATCAATGTAGGTGCAGGGCAAACCTGCTGTCCATGAACAGTTCCTGCCACATGAGGCTAGGACTGGCATATCTGATGATAATGATCTGTGTACACAACATGGCCAGACACCCCAGGTACAGTTTCACATGTCACTGTACATGCATGTGGGAGGTGTGCACATCCCAGACACTGTCCATTTCATGGAAGAAGGAACACATACATGGCAAGCAATGCACAGCACTGGCCAGATGCAATAGTCACCCAGGTGACTGGATGGTGAATACAATACCCACCTGTGTGGGCAACTCCAGACACTACACCCCTGAGCCACAATGCAGACCATTATCATGTGGCCTGATGCCAAGGTATAGCCATCATGTAGCCTTGTATAGCCATCTGGCACCATCAACCACAACACACCTGTGAAGCAGTGCACACATGTATGTCAGTACTGGCACCTGTGTTTGTGTGTGTGGTGTATGATGCGTATGACCACATTCACACTCACTACAGCCCCCATTGACATATTGAAGCATGCTGTCTGATGACAGACAACTCCACATACCCTTTGCACATATAACCTCCGTATGATCCCTGTGGTGCATGTGATACCTGCACAGTACTGTCTTGTGGCAATCCCACTAGTGATGAGTTGTATTCCTGGCCCTGCCAAGTGTGGCAATGTGTGTGTGTCCCTGTGAGAGTGTGGTTGTGTTGACGCCAACACCAGTTCAAACAGGCAGGCTCATGTACTACACCTACCACATAGCTACCATATCCCTGTTCCGATGTCATTCACCATCACATATACGTTCCGAGGGCTCCCCAACATGTAACCTATGTGGCGCATCCAATATCTACATGAACATATGATAGCACTGCATAGTTCTCGGGGGTTTGATAGCCTGTACTGGTAGGTGTGTGACACAAACATGCATAAGTTTTACTCTTCCACCCCCTTAGGCAAAAGCATGTGTATTTTAAGTGATGCTCAGGATCAGCTGATGGACTCTGCAGGAATTGCAGCCCTCCTCTAGCTGATTGCATGTGGAACAGCTGTGGTAACATTCCCATAGCCAGTTGCATGGAAACACACACCAATATCTAGGAACATCATGTTGCTGTTGGGCCTTTCATTTACTGTGAGCAGGAACTCGATCTGTTGTTTGGCAAACAGCATCTTAGATGGATTGGGGTATACCTCTAACAACATACACTGTGGAGACAGGCCAACACACAGGAGTCGGATGTGCCTGACCTGACTACAGACTGCTCTGTGGAACACAGCCTTGAGCTACCAAGTGCACCTACAAGCTCAATACCTGCCAGGCAAGCTGAATTCACTGGCAGACAACCTAAGCAGAAATCTCATGGACCCACACGAATGGAAACTGGAACCAAAAATATTCATCCTCTTGAGGAACAAATGGGGGACTCCAGAGATAGACCTGTTTGCCTCCCCTCAGAACTATCAATTGGATAAATTCTGCAGAAGGACTTCCCACAGTCAAGCTTGGAAAGTAGATGCTCTGTCCTTTAGCTGGGGAAGCTTCTCGGTTTATGCCTCTCCTCTTGAAGGTTCTGCTAAAGATCAAACAGGACAAGCCAAGGACAATACTGATTGCACCAGACTGGCCACACCAGCACTGGTACCCCTCTTGCACAGTATGACTCTACTGGAACCACAGCACCTGCCTCAGACCCCTTCCCTGCTGTCCCAGCAGGTGGACCAGATTCTGCACCCTCAGCTTCAAACCCTGAACCTTGCAGCCTGGCCAATTCCTTGAGCTCTCCAATAGCATCCCTCAGTAAGCAGGTGCTAGATGTCATTCTGGAGGCAAGGACGTCTAGTACTTGAAAATCCTATGCTGAAAAGTGGAAAAGATACTGTTCCTGGAGCCAGACTCAGGGGATGGGCACAACGGTGCCCAGCTTACCTCATATACTTCAGTACTTAACAGAAATGCTCCACAAGGGCTTAGCCTTCTCATCAATTAAAATTCATGCCTCTGCCATTTCAGCACATTATAATACTGAATTACCCCTCTTCTCTCACCCCCTTCTAAAACAATTTTTTGAGGGACCAAAAATTTAAGACCCCCCCCAGGAGAGTCCCTACTCTAGCCTGGGACTTTTACTTTGTATTGGAAAAGCTCACTCTCCCTCCTTTTGAGCCAGCTGCAACTGCAGAGTTGAACTTCCTTTCTTGGAAAACGGCCTTCCTTCTAGCCATCACTTTAGCAAGAAGAGTGTCTGAATTACAGGCCCTCATGGCAGTGGAGCCCTTCATTATCTTCCATGCAGACAGGGTTTCCCTCAGGACCAATCCTTCCTTTATGCCCAAGATGGTGTCCAGTGTGGCCCTAAATGAGTCCATTCATTTCCCTACTTTTTTCCCAAAGCCACAAAACAAAGGAGAATGAATAATGCACTCTTTGGGCGTGCACAAACAACTCAGATTTTATTTGGATAGGACTAAGCCTCTCAGAAAATCTGAACAGCTGCTAGTTGGCTCTGCTGCAGGGGCAGAGGGGAAGGCCATTTCAAAGCAAACCATTTCTAAATGAATAGCCCATTGCATTAATTTTTGCTATAAGCACCATGGAAAACCTACCCCACAGGGGATAAGATCACATTCCACCAGGGCTGCATCTACCTCTACAGCCTTTCTCAGAGGAGTCCCTACTAGGGGCATCGTAGAAGCTGCTACCTGGAGCTCTGTACATACCTTCACCAAGCATTCGCACATGCCTATTTTTTCTAAATCCAGAGCTGGTTTTGCCACTGCAGTCTTGCAGGGCTTAATAGCTGGCCCTAATGCTTTCTAACTTCCTCCTCCCTTCCTTAGCTTTGGGAATCAACCCAAATGTGATAACTGCAACAGTGAAACATGAAGAACATAGTACAGTTGTGTACACTTACCATAAATGTAGATGTTCGAGTGTATTCACTGTTGCAGTCCTGGTTACCCTCCCTCTAGCCCCCTGACTTCTCTTGGCTCTACCTTTCCTTGTTGTTTGGTGTATTTAAGCTTTCTGGTGTATTTGCTTTTCGATGGAGGTGTAGCATAACATATAATTGCGTCCCATTATGGGGGCACCTGACATCTGGGGCAAGAAAAACTGATGTAATGGCATCAGCTGCATGTTTTATACCCCTGATGACCTGACGTTATGGAAGAAGAGACAGCATCCAATGCAGGAATCCAAGACTCTGGTATTCAGGCCGGCTGAGGGCTACCTGCAGGCAGATAACCCAAATGTGATGACTGCAACAGTGAATACACTAGAACATCTACATTTATGGTAAGTGTACACAACTGTACTTTACTTGCCAGATGTACTGCTGCTGGACCACCATAACAGTCATGTATGTCTGACAGAGCAGTGGTATGCTATACAGATGTATGTTGATATCTAGTGGGTGGTATGTGGCCATGGCACCTCCTTACCAGCGGTTATTTTGTGGCAGGACAGACAGGGATGTGTGAATGCATAACCTATGGGGACAAATGTATACCAGTAGTTATGTGTTATACCCATCTACATGGCTGTTAACATCCACATTGTCAAGATTGGTCCACATATCTTGCACTAAGGGATTATGTGTATACCTCTATACTATCCAGAGTGTGTCAGACTGTCCACATATATTGGCCATTATCTCTGCTGTAGTCCACAAGAGCATTACATGCTAGAAGTGGTACTGTACTATGATGTCCTTAGGATGTCTGTCAGTAGCCAATGGCGCACGTTAAAAGCAGATGTGACCTCCCACACACACCATGTCTGTGAAGACAATCCCTATTACAGTAGCAATACTCTACACGTATACCTGCTATACATACCTGACATCCCCTTGCACTACAAGGTTGGGACTACAGGGGCTGAGGTAGGGCTACACTCCATGTTCAGGACATATGGTGATGATATATGTACATATACTTATCCAGATATCTATATAGACATACAGATATACATATCGACATACATAGATGGATATGTATATGTACATAAAGATACAAATAAACACCCAGATATATACATATACAGAGCAATATATGTCTACACATATACAGATAGTGATACATATGCACATATACATATGGATATCTACATATATATTGACAGTAGTAGGTATATCAGAATAGATATGCATGCACATATAGTTATTGATATCTACATATATACCAACCTAACTAGGCATATCTGTACACATAGGATGTGCATACATATATGGCTATATATACATATATCTATGTATACACATACATATGTCTATGTATACATATATCTATATATACATATATGTATATGAGAGAGCTACAGAATCCTGATAGCCCAAAGTCCTGAAGAACATCAGGGGTGAGCTGCCTTAAGGTATATGGATATACATTACAATACAATCCACCTTGGTTAAATGCAGGCCTACTGCCACTTGCCATACAGACTGTTCTGTTTGTCAGTGTGCTTGTGATGGTGTCAGTTGTGCCTTGTTATGTAACAGTTACATCCCATTGTGTTAACTGAGGTCTTTATCCCCTAGGGATTGTCTACATAGTGTAGATAGAGACTGCTGAACTATACACCTGCATTACTTACCGTTGATTGTTTGGTATCATGTGGCCCAGTCTGTCTTTACTACTGTACTACTTGATGGCTTTGGCCTGGACAGCAACATTTGTTAACTTTTCCAGACTACTTTATTAGCATAATTGTTTCACAGTTGCATTACTCCATTTATATGGATGTCCGTATCTAAACAGCTATATGACATGGCATATACAACTGTAATAGTACACACATAAAACTTTCCCATTTATATAAACCTGTGTGTGGTATTTCCTTTGATATCTCTGTGGGTATATGTTGCAGGTGATGAATGTCATTTGTATGGGTGCTCATACAGTCTCCAGTTGGTAAGGTGGTAACCATAGGAATAGTGGCTGTTCCATATTGTGTGCACATACTACATATGTAACTTACTGTACATATCTCTGCATGTGTATGTGTAGTTATATATATATATATATATATATATATATATATATATATATATATATGTGTGTGTGTGTGTGTGTATCTGCATATATGTGTCTGTGTATATGTATCCTAGGGATGCCCATGTCATGTCTGGTCCTGGTTATGGGATCTGCAACACTTGGTAGTGTATTGCAGGGGGGGCATGTTTGGCTGTGGGGGGGTATACCTATTCGTACAAGACATATATTGTTTGGGGCCTCTCAACCCCATTAACGTTGCATGTGGACATATATGTTTTTGTTATTTCCCCATTGTTATCTACAGATGTATGTCCATATATACCTATATATGTATATATATATATATATATATATATATATATATATATATATATATATATATATATATATATATATATATATATATATATATATATAAATATATATATATATATATATATATATATATACATATATAAAACCTGCCATATATATTTAGACATATAAATGTAGACATACATATCTATAGAGGTAGGCATTTGCATGTATATATGTTCATATATATTTATATGTATATATTTCTATAGATAGATATATATGTATATCTACATATATAGATATGTTGTATCTGTTTAGATATTAATATATTTACACACATACATACATCTAAATGTTGGAAAACATTCTCTGTACTGTTGAATGACTGGACTGGATGATATGTTTTTGAAAACATGAGGGTTATGTATATCTGACATGGATTAGTGGTAAATCACTTTGGCTTTGGTGTGCAGGGTCCTGGATTCGAGCTTGCAGAGGCTGTTTATTTTGTTGCTGGGCAGAACACGGGCTGTTGGATACAGAGTGATTACAGCACTTTAAAGCAGTTGTAACTGGGTTTGCGTGGGTTTGCGCGGAGGTAAGCACTGCTAACTTCCGGTTACAGTTTATTATATTCAGTTAGCTTCTAAATTGCTTAACCTGTGTAGGCATTGCTTACCCCTGTGCAAACATGCTTAAACCCACTTACTGCTATTTAAAAGTGCTTACTCCCACTTACCCCTGCGCTAATTTCTTTAAAAGAAAAGAAAAAGCGGTTGATAGGAAAGTGGTGAAAAAAAGGGCACAAAGAGAGAAAGACAGTAGGGAAAATAGCCAGGCATGGGCAGGAACGGTGTAGGGAAGGTCCATAGCTGCCCATTTCTTCTACAGCAACAGCTGTGCATATGCACTGAATTTGGAGGTAGATTTGGACACTCACACCCCTAGGAGGGGGTGAGGACAACAAAAATAAGTTGTGGTGTCAGACTAGATTACATGTGTCCAGTGGACATGTGTGTGAAATGGACAGCTATGTATGGGGCGAGTTTTTTTGTGGGAACAAATTGCCCTTTTTTCTTCAGGTGAGAGTGGGATGTTGGGGAGGGGTAGTAGGTATATTTGAGGAGGTAGGTTGGGGAGGTTAACAGACAAGACAACAAGATGCATACAGGGGCAGTATATGACACATGTGGAGGTAAACACCTTGATGGGGAGGGGTGTTGGGAAATTGGAAGCCCATGAGTCCCCTAGTGGATACAGTGGGACTGAGGTCCCCACCCATGGGCAGTCACCACTACACCTTCACAGCCCCAAAGGTGGCTGTACTGGGGGCTGAGTCACAGAGCCAGGCTGACTCTCTAATCGTGACAAATGGTCCTTGAGCTGGTGTAAAAGATCACCAAACTGATGGTTGATCTCTCTACGCACCATGACCCCGACCTGGAGATGGGTGACAGGTGCCTGTCCGTGCTTTTCCCGGGGGGGGGCGAGCCCCATCCCCTGAGGCAGTTCCACCCGAAGGTGGTGCAGGACCAATGGACAGGGAGGTCCCGGGTTGGGCCCCAGACATGTTGGTGCCCGGTGCCATGGCCAGCTGAGGTGGGACAGGTGGGTCAGCTGGGACCGACCTTCCCAAGCGTGCTATAGTGTTTAGATTTCATTATATGTGGGTTAGTAATAGTCAACACATTCCAGGGCTTGGTATAACAGCATGCATAGTTATTCCCATTAACCCAGACACCATATACAGAACAGTTGCATAGCAAACAGAACACATGCATATGTGGGACCACAGTTGTAATAAGAACAGCATGCAGGTACATTGATGGCACCATGCCACCAATGTTGGAAAAATTCAATATAGCACATGCATGGGAGCCATTAATATATTTATCAAACAGTTGGACAGTATCAGAACATAGGTGACATTACATACCAGTTGAAGTGGGTATGTTGATTATTGTTGGAGATATGGTGGGGGGGAGAAAGATCTAAATTAACAACTAGTATATTCCTGCAGTCTACATTACTTTCCTAGTCACTGCTGTTATCTGTACCTTACAAGTCTTACTACAATACCCTATAGCCTTAGTTTGGACAATGATATGGCTGTTGTCATCGTTACACATGATCTGGTTTTACCTGCAGTATACACCTCTTACCTGGTATACCTGTGGAGCGAATGTTTGTTAACACTAACTGTTTCTACACATACTCCCAGATTCTGGGTTGATGTTCTGCACATAGCTATCCAACTCTTTCTGCACAGACTCTGGCCATGTGTTGACCACATGCTTGTGTACCAGGACATATCTAGAATATTGCCCTCTTCCACCTTTAGTGACCTCACACACACATATCCATGCTTTCCTACACAGTTATATTCTGTAGCACAGTGTGGGTGGCAGTGATCAGTGATACTTTATTATTCAGAGAAACTGCAACACTTACAATTCCCTACAATACCAAAGTGAACAGTACCAGTACAGGTTATAATGGCCTGTATTTCTCAGTGCAGTTTTTGTATCCAATGTACCTGTGGGAGCAATGTTTGTTAGCACTACCTGACTGTTGCCACACAAACCTCCAGATTACACATTAGTATTATGCACATACATCTTACTCTGTTACTGTACACACTCTGGTCACAGCTTGACAACATGGGAGTGTAGATAGGAGGGTAATATTTCAAGTATGTCCTAACAGTTTCAGGGGTTGCTACAGTGACAGGTTTGTTCTCATAGGTGTTTGACAATCACTTGTATGCCTTGTTTGCTGGCTAAACATATGGGATCATCCCACAGACTTACCAGGGGGACAGGGGGACAGGCAGCAGATATGGGCCCATATACTGGACATTCTGGCCTCATCTGTACAGTTGTGGGGTATGATTCTGTATGCAGCCTACATCCACTCCCAGGATTCAGACCATGGCTGTGTCTGCTACAACTTAAACACTGTCCACCACAGTTGTATCTGCTATATAGATATTGCTGTATATCTCCTATCTGCTTTCTGTCTTATTTATCCCCTGTGCTTTTGCATTCTGACTTTGTATTACAACACTCTTATACAGATTTCTTAGACAGTTATATGTTGTAGGACAGTTTGGGTGACAGTGATGTGTAATACCTCATTATTCAGAGAAACTGCATCAGTAGCACTGCCATACAATACCAATGTAAACAGTACCAGTAGTGGGTATCATTCTTGTATTTCTGGGCACAGTGTTGGTATCTGACAGACCTGTGGGAGAAATGTTTATTAGCACTACCTGAATGTTCCCACACACAGTAGCAGATTCCACATTACTATTATGCACATACATCTCACTCTGTTACTGTACACACTCTGACCACAGCTTGACAAGTTGGGGTGTAAATGGGACATACATGGCTTATTAGTCTCATAAGGTATTGTGGAGCTGCTAGTGTGCCAGCTTTGTTCTCATAGATGTGTTTCAATCAGTTGTAGTTCCTGTTTGCTGCCTATACATCTGGGATCATCCCACTGATTTCCCAGGGGACAGGTTGATAGGCAACAGATATGGGGCACTTTACTGGACATTCTGGACATTTCTGTACAGTTGTGGGGTATGAGTCTGTATGCAGAGTACTACCACTGGCAGGATTTGAACCATGGCTGTGTGTGCTAAAAAAACAACGGTTCACATCTCAGTTGCACGTGCTATTCAGGTTTTGTTGTCTGCATTTTCCCTGTTTTCTGTCTATGTGTCCCTCAGTTGTACTAAATGGCCTCTGGGGATTACACCTGTCATGTACAAGCATTCCTACACATTCAATTTATGGTGCACAGTGTGGGTAACAGTGCTTAATACTACAGTACTATTACATGATTGCTAATCAACATTACCATATGATACCAGAGTATACACATGCAGTCCAACAGTTAGACCTTTGTTGTCAGGCTATTACACTTTTATTGACATACTAACAATATGAAAGTCTTCCTTCCATAATCTCTAGTGTATGCATTAATTGCCTTGAACTATACAGGTTTTATACAGGCAATTAATTTACTACTACTTTTAGTTTTATTTCCTGTGACAGTAATTGCATGAGTATTACTGACCTGCCTTGCATCACAACCTCGCCAGGTGACTTGACATGGGCCTCCTGGTTTGCAGCCCACTCCATTGAAGCTGTGGGGGACATAAGAGGAATATTTAGCCATACCTATCCATGATATACCTGAGCTGGCAATTATTACACACATAGTGGGGTGATACTTACACACAACCGGAACATCCCCTGATGCTCTAGCCTCTTGGAGCCACTCAACCAAGAGGTCCTCCTTATGCCACTTCAGGTCGGCATAGTGATGCCTGACCTGCTCACCAGTTCAGGGTATGCCAGTGGCACTGGTGAGGTCACGGGCAAGATGGTCCCAGGCCTCTGCCTTATATTGGGAGCCCTGGTACTGGCCCTGCAGCATTCTCTGATCATGGTCTTTGACAAGGAGTCCTGCCATGACCTTGGACTCCTGGATGCACCAGCGCTGTGTCCGGAAGTGCGCACCTTCTCCCCTTACTGCCATTGTGCCTGCAAGGGGAAGCTACAACCAGTTATGAGATGTATTTCCGCCTCTTGGGTTTAAGTAGGGCCAATTTTCCACACTTTTCCGTGATTGGCCAGTTTTGAAAAGGCTAAGCTATGGTCAAACCTGCTTACCTAGGGTTGGCATTATTTAAAATGATATAACACTAGGCACATTGAGGTAGCTGGCCTACACATTGCTTGCACCTCCTAAGCTGGCCTGTGCAGTGCTTAGTGTTGCTTACATTAGACTTTGCATTATAATTCCTTTTTGGCATTGAGTTATTATTCGTTACACTTTATATGTATGCCTGGTATCCATGGTTCATATGTACGTACACTGTATGGGGTTCTTGTCTTTTATTGGGGACTTCAACACTCTGTTACAATTACACCTGACTTCTGGTCTTACTGATGTACTCCGATTCACATATTTATGTTATGTAGTGAGTTAAGGCACATATGTCTGCATACTGATTCCTTTCACAGGTTCAATTTGGTTTTACTATGGTGAATACTCGTTTGCTGATAGCTCATTCTTCTGTACTTCTGTGATGGCTTAGTGGTTAACTACTGTGACTATGGTATATAGGGTCCTGGGTTCGAGACCTGCATGGCTGTGTATTTTGTTGATGGCCAGAAAAAGGGACGTTGGATACAGAGTGATTAAGACACTTTTGAGCATTTGTAAGCATGTTTGCATGGGTTTGTGTGATGGTAAACACTGTTAACCTGCCATTACATCTGATTACAGAGAGTTAGATTCAGGATTGCTTAACGAGTGTAGACATTGCTTACCACCGCGCAAACAGGGTTAAACTCATTTACTAGTGCTTAAATATGCTTACTACTGCTTATTGGTGCTTAAACCGGCTTACTAGTGCTTTATTCATTATGACACTGACACCTCACATGTGCATTTACTGCAGTACACCAGTTCATAAATATATGTTATTTAGTGGGTTTTGCAATATAAATATTGACCATAACGTGCTTTGCCATGGAAAGTGGAATGTGCTGCAGTGGGACTCGAACAGGGAATGCCTGCTTGCAAGGCGAATGCTCTGCCCACTACACTATTGCTATGCTGCTTCGTTTGCATATATCTTCCTTGTTATCCTCATCAGCCATTTAAGCTGCATTAACTGTAGCTAAGCGATATGCACACCCATGCACCTATGGTTAGCTTTAATGGGATTTTTATAAAATAAAAATAAAGGGTTTGTTAATTTCCTTTATGTATACTGTTGCTGTTGTACACAAGGGAGACTACTGGTGGGGCTATGCGGACACCTATGAGCGGTCTCGCTCATTTCTGACCCCTTTCTGCTGTTCTTCATTGCGGGGGTGTGTATATTTTGAGAGCACTGCTCTCAGATACGCCCCCTGCACTCTTACATGCTCCGTGTAAGACTAGGAGCTCAGGCAGCGTGCCTCATTACTATGCATTGAGCGCTGCCGTCCTGCTCCTAAACAGCCAGCTCCATGCAGGACTAAGCTAGTCCTGCATGGAAGAATAGTAAATCTGGGGGCATATCTTTAGACAAATGCTGTGCAATGAAAAAAGTCTTCTTTGCAATAGTGGATAGATGATGATCATAGGACAGTTCATTGTCAAGACTGATCTGGTAGTTTAAGATCTGAAGACCTATTTTCATGGGGGTATTATGAATGTGAAAGTCACAAGGGGAGTCATGCTTTCTGAAAGATTTGATTATACATTTCTTGGCATTCAGTTTTAGTCCATGGTGATGACATCAACTGTTTGGGGCAGGCCCTCTTATAGGATCATTGTGTCCTCTAGGGGGTTTTCAATGGCACCAAGTTTGCAATCATCTTTAAACTTGATCAGCCACAAACCCTTATCTTTAGCATTAACCTCCAAGAAATAAATACCAAAGAAGAGTGACCCAAGGACTGAGCCCTGGGGCACACTTCCAGTTACAGGTCCTTTGGAGGAAGTCGCGCCACCCACCCTTAATTTCTGGGTTCTGTTTGTGGGTCACTTTGATATCCAATGAGTTACAAAGGGGGCTAATATTTATCTGGGAGGGTTTTGTCTTGTCAGATAGTCTACAGAATGGAAGTTTGATACAGGCTAATTAGAGGGACCCTGTCCCCAACTTATGCCCTTTGCCGAACATAGTCAGAAACAAATTCTATTTGATGAACAAGAGTACTCATCCATCGTTGATTAAAGATTTGCTTAAACCATTAACTGGACCATTTTTTTCCTCTGGATGGCCAGGATCCATCATTTTGAACAGTTATCATTATGGCTAATATTTTCCTTTTTCCTGCAGATTGCTTGAAGCTGCAGGTTAGGATATGAGATTAGTGCTACATAGATTTCATTGTCTATTTCTGAGAGGACAGATGCATCTATGCAACTATTTACGTGCACATAGAATTTGTCAGTGAAGGAGGCTGTAGAATGGAATTTCTATACAAGCTTATTAAAGGGACCCCGTCCTCAACTTATGCACTGTGCTCAACATAGTCAGAAAACATCTTAACTCAGATGCGTATGTACAAGATCACTTACACTAGCTTACAGGGGCCTGAGGATTGTTTATAATTATTTATTTAACATTCCTCACAATCAAACGTAAACCTTGCCTGTGATAGAAATACTACCTGATGGATAGACAGGCATGCATCCCAGAGACTACCCTTTCTTTGGAACAGGCTTCCCATCCATGTGGAGCAGAGTTCCTCCCTAACCCAATTTTCATGTCTAACTTGGACAACTGGATGAGAAACTGGAAATTCACCACTGATTTGTCATGTAAGTTTCTAATGGACATAAGCAACCTATAAATGTTTCATCTCCCTGGCCCCTGCTTGTAAATATTACATTTCCCAAGCCCCTGATTACTCTTCCATGAGAGATTAGGGATGCATGACTAGGCTTAAAAAGGCCCCAGTGGTTATTAGCCTAGTACAAACCTATGAGTGCGTTCATTGCTCTTTCAGTATGTAACACCTTAAGGGTACACAAAAGGTGACTATGTTTTCATTTTGGGAGGATAAGGAAGCAGGCTGTATTTGCAGATATGGTTTTTGTTTTCACAAGCAATTATCTTCTCAGAATCTGCACTTTTGCTGTTTTGTTATGTAAATAATAACCATACTGGCATTTAGTTGCCACTGATCTGTCCAGAGAGAAACAGTGTGAAGGGGACATGGCTTAGTCAGCAATTTAAGGGAGTTGGTGGGCAGCAATGTATTGATGTGGGTGCTGCTTATTGGGGATATCAGTCTAGGACCTGTCAGTACAAATTAAAAAATCCTGGCTACACTCCTGAATATAGTAAGACATAAACTTTACAAATTACACATTATAATGCAAGTTGCACTTAAAAATATAGTAAAATATAACTTTGGCAACTAAAATGTCACAATGAAGGTACTAAGTGAGAATATAGTAAAATATAACCCTGGCAACTGACACATCATAATGCAAGTTGCACTTTAGACTATATTAAGATATAACTTTAGCAACTAAAATGTCTCAATGAAGGTAGCAAGTGAGAATATAGTAAGATGTAACCTTGGCAACTGGCATGACACACCACAAAGAGGGAATAAACCAAGTAATCCAAAAACCAGAAAGGACAGCACAATCACCTTAGAAACCACTATTTATTTCAGATAATGTTGAGCACTTTCTTCCCCACTAAAGGGACTTTCTCAGAAAAATGCAAAATACAAACCACCCAGCTCTATTTATACACCACCCTAATTAACCAATTACATTAAATCACTAATTGTTAAAAACATCAAGAAATGCTTTTTAAACAGACAGTAACATTCACAAGTTATAATTTAAAACTTAAACATAAAAACGTCATTATTTTTCCTAAAAAACATGATGCTGGCTTACCAACATTGATTTGTTTGTCCCTCATTTACCCCAATATATTACGCAACTTTAAAATACTCGAAATAGTAATCATTTAATTTATTCCAGGGTAATGAGAAGCGTTTAAAAACAGTTGCCATTTCAATTCCATAATATCTAGATGCACATCTAATATCCTTCCTTGCACATCTTTTTGCAACTGTTGTGCCACCATGAATTTAAACCTATGTCCTGCATGTGTGCGTGTATGTCTAAACAATGGACTGGTGATTCTGTTGTTCCTTATGTCCCTTAAATGTTCACCTATCCTGACTTTAAATTTTCTACAAGTTTTTCCAATATAAAATACGGGTCAGTCCTGACATTTAGCCATATATGTCACATTAGTGGAATTACAGTTATAATGTCCATTTATACATATTGTTCTACCATTTAATTTGAAATCTTTCCCTGTTACCAAAATGAAGGGACAGTAAATGCAACCATTACACTTGAAATTACCCATGGCTCTATTACATATTACATTCTCAACCCTCCTTTCTGAAATGTTCTTGAAGGATCTATCTTTCCTATAAACTATTTTTGGATTTCTACCAACCTTCTTTGCAATTTCTGGTTTTTGGATCAATTGGCATGACATAATGCAGGTAGCACATGACAATACAGTAAGATGGAACCTTGGGCAACTGATATGTCATGATGGAGGTAGCACTTGCAAATGCAGTAAGGTATAACCTTAGCAACTGACACATCATAATGTAGGTAGCAAGTGAGAATATAGCTGAATCATAACACTAGCAATTCATGCTATAATGCACATAGCAGGTGAGAATATAGTAAGTTGTAACCTTAGAAACTGGTTCAACATTATGCAGGCAGCAGGAATAAATATAGTAAGATGTAACCATAGAAACTGACACATATTAATGCAAATAGGGCATATGAATATAGTAAATATTAACTTTAGTAAACAAAATGTTGTAAAGCAGATAGCATGTAAATATATAGTAAGAGGTAACCATGACAGCGGTCACATCATAAAGCAGATAGCATTTTCAAATACAGAAAGATACAATCTTAGCAACAGACACTTAATAATGCAGATAGCAAGTTTGAATATAGTAAAATATTACTTTGGCAATCATTATGCAAGTAACAAGTGAGAATATAATAAAATATAACCTTAACAACTGACACATTATAATGCAGGTATTATGTGAAAACGTAATAAGAAGTTGTCTTAGCACTGACGTGATATAATGCAGGTAGTACAAGAGAATATAGTAAGAGGTACCCTTGACTACACTGACACATCATACTGCAGGTATCATGTGAAAATATAGTAAGACATAATCTTGACAACTGACACTTCATAATGCAAGTAGCATCTGAGAAAGTAGTCAGATCTAACCTTAGCAACTGACATACCACTAAGCAGGTAGTATGTGAAAATATAGTAAGATGTAATCATAGCAAGTCTATAATTCAGGCAGCAGATGTGACTATAGTAAGGGGAAATCATGGCAAGCAATGAATCATAGTGAATGTATATGTGAGAATAAAGTAAGATATAATTTTAGCAAATGACAAGTCACAATATATGCAGCACATGAGAATATAGTAAGAAATAACCTTATCAAATGACCCGTCATAATGCAGGTAGCATGTGAGAATCTACTAAGATATAATCTTTGCAACTGACACCCCATAATGAAGTTAGAATGTGAGAATATAGAGAGATAGGTTCATAGGTTCATGGGAGGTTTTTAGGCTATTGGCCCTAGGCTCTTTATAAGCCTAACCATGTTATACACTTGTTCCCTTATTGACCAAGTTGTATGGTCTATATTTGCAGCATGAATCTATGATGAGCACTGACTGCCCTTATCCAAAGGGACATAGGTGACACCCCTGGAGTAAATTTATGGCCTCCCATCCAGTTGTATATGTTACACTTAAATAGGATCTTTGAGGAGCTCTGTTTTATGTGACATGGGAGTTTGCTCCAGAGGAGTGGCAATCTCTGGGAGACATATCTGTCTTTCCAGCATGCCCTCTTAATGTCACAGATTAGGTTAAGATCCCTAGAACGAGTAAATCTTGTCCCATTTGACTTGTGGATGTGCTGCATTTCCATTAGGGCAGGATCTGAGACTGCTCTGTAGGTCAGACAAAGCTTGCCCCTCAGCACCCTATAAGATACAAAGTACAGTGACAGGGCCTTCAGTCTGTCTATGTAGGTCATGTGCTGAATACCCTGAATTCTTTTGGTGAGAAACCTCTGAGGTCTCTCCAGCTGCTGCAGGTGTCTGGTGAGGTACATACAGAAGGGAAAAGTGTACTCTATTAGTGGTCTGATGAGGGATGAGTACAGGGGAGTTATAACATCCTTAGCACTGGATGCAATGTCCTTACTTATGAGATATGCAACATAGAAGGCCTTCCTTACCACTGTGAAGCCATGGTAAGCAAAGTTAAGGTTTTTATCAACCTGTGTTCCCAAATCTCTTACCACAGTGTTTGAGCTAAGGGGTTACTGTTAATATTGTAATTTGCAGGGACTTCCCCTTTGCCGAAATGGATCACAATGCATTTTTTTTTGCATTTAGCTTACATCTGTGGCTTTAGCACCAAACATTTGTCTGTGTAAGCTGTTTTTGTATTATGTCAGCATTGTTGGGGGACTCATTGATTGCATCCAGTTTGCAGTGATTGGCAAATGACAAGTCATAATGCAGGTAGCATGTGAGAATATAGTAAGATGCATCCTTAGCAAATGACATGTCATAATGTAGGTAGCACGTGAACATACAGCAAGATGTAGTTTTGGCAACTAACACATCATAATGCAGGTAGCATGTGAGAATATAGCAATACATAACTCAGGAAATTAATATGTCATAATACACCAGACTATGAGAATATGGGAAGACATAGCCTTGGCAACTGGCATGTCATAATGCAGGTAGAATGTATGAATAAACAAGTTGCAACTTTGGCAACAGACATGTCATAATACAGGCAGGATGTGCAAACAGAAACAGACTAAAACATAACCTTGGCAAATGATAAGTCATAATCCAGTTAGTACTTGAGAAGGGAGTAATATATAACCTTAGCACCTGACACATTATTATGCATTTAGGATGTGACAATATAAGAAGAGGCAAACTTAATGCATGTACAACTTGAGAATATAGTAAGACTTAACTTTGGCAACTGGCACTACATAATGCAGGTAGAATATAAGCATATAGAAAAATGTATCCCTGGCAAATGACACACCATAATGAAGGTATTATGTGTGAGAGGATTGTAAGATGTGACCTTGGCAACTGGCATGTCATAATGCAGGTAGCACAAAAGAATAGAGTAAGATATGATCCTGACAACTCACACATAATAATGCATGCAACTCTTGAGAATATTGTAAGAAGTAAACTTCCAGCTGACACTTCATTATAGAGAAACCATGTCAAAATATAGTAAGAAGTTACCTTGGAAACTGACATGTTATGATGCAGGAATAACATCAGAAAACAGTAAGACATAACCTTGGCAGCTAACACATCATAATGCATGTAGCAAATTTGAATAGAGTAAGATGTAACCATAGCAAGTGCATGTCAGAATGCAAGTAGCACATGATAATATAATAAGTCATAACCTTAGCAACTGACATGCAGAATTTGGGTAGTATGTGAAAATATAGGAAAATGTAACTTTGTCAGATGACACATCATAATGCAGGTAGCATATGAGAATACAGTACGACAACCTTGGCAACTGACATGTCATAATGCAAATAGCAAATAAGAAGATAGTAAGAAATAATCATAAAATGGCACATCATGAAACAGTGAGATGATGAGAATATTGCACTACTTAGCTATAGCAATTGGAATGGAATATGCAGGTAGCATGTGAGACTAGGTCTATATTAGTTCATCAAAATACATATTTCAATATGTATTCATCGATGGCTAAACAGCAAAAGTCATTACAGCGAAGCACGGAATTTTTCCCAGGGTTAAGGACCACTGGGCCATCAGTACAACTTTGCCCTTTTCTCCACAGTAGTGCGATTTCAGAGTTGGTATATATAGTTGGGAGGTGTGGTGGGAGAAGCCCCCCACATAGGTGGGTTTGATTTAATGTGGTGTGTGTTTCGGCGTGTTAGAGGGTGAGTGGTTCCTCACCCTGGGAAAAATTCCACGCTTTGTGGTGATGAATTTCGCCGTTTAGCCTTCATTGAATATGTATTCAATGAATACGTATTTCGATTAATTAATATAGACCCATGAGACTATAGTAGGAAATAACCTTAGCAACTGGTACACCATAATCAAAGTAGTACGAGAGAATATGTCAGCAACTAGTACATCACAATCAAAGTAGTACGAGAGAATAGAGCAAGACATAAACTTAGTGACTGTCAGATAATAAGGCAGGCAGAAACTAAAACTATAGGAGGACATAGCCTTTGCAACTAGCACGTCATAATGCAGGTAGCATGTGACATTATAGCAAGACTTAGCCTTAGTAACTGGCACATTATAATGCAGACACCTTGTGAGAATATAGTAAGATATAACCTAGAATCACTCACATAAGAAAGCAGGTCGCAGAAACAAATATAGTAAGATATAGCCCTTACCAAATGGTATATCATAATGCAGTTAGTATGCGAGAATATAGCAAAATGTTTCCTTAGCAACTAATCTTCAATAATGCAGAAAATGCATGAGAAAATTGTAAGAAATGACATTATCATCCAACACATCATAATGTAGGCAGAAAGTTCGATATAGTAAGATGTAACCTTAGCAACTTATATGTCATAAGGCAGATAGCACATGATAATATAGTAAGATGTAACCATGGTAAATAACACATCATAACGCTGGTAGTAAGAATATAGTCATATATATATATATATATGTATATATATATAAATATATATATATATATATATATATATATATATATATGTATATATCCTTAACAAATCACACATAATAATACAGTTAGCATCTGAGAATACACTAAGACATAATCTTGGCTACTGATACGTCATAACGGAAGTAGCACATGAAAATATGATGAGGTATAACCTTAGCAATTGACATGTCATAATGTACTTAGCACTTAAGAATATTGTAAAATGTAACTTTGTCTACTGACATGTCAGAATGCAGGTAGGATATGAGAAAGAAGTAAGACATAATCTTGGCAACTGACACAACATCACACTGACAGCATGTGAGAATACTGTAAAGTGTAACCATGGCAAATAACACATCATAATGCAGGTAGCATGTGAAAATATAGAAAGATCTAGCCTTGATGATTAACACGTCTTAATTCAAGTAGCACATGAGAACATAGCTAACATAACCTTGACAACTGACATGTTATAATGTAAGTAGAACTTGAGAACATGGGAAGACATAATCTTGGTAACTGGCACATCAAAATGCTGGTAGCACATGAGAATCTAGTAATGTGTAAATTTGGCAACTGACACGCTATAATGTAGTTGAGAATTAACCAAGACAAATCCTTGGCAACTGACACGTCATAATGAAGTTAACACATGAGAATATAATAAGATGTAACCCTGACATCTCACAAATATTGCCCAGACACATGCAACAACTGGAACACATGAAGAGATACATTACTAAAAGGATACAAGGCCTAAACAACATGTTTTGCATGGACAGACTCACAGCCCTGTCACTATACTCAGAATCCTACAGATTGCTAAGAGGTGACAAATGCGTTTGGCATACAAGACATCCTCTGAACCAGTACTGATGGATTTACTGCACATCAGAAAGTCAGATGGCATCAGAAATATTAGCCTACAGATCTTAACCTCTTCTACATCAACAGAATGGTTTAGGGAGACATATATATATCACAGAGGATACTTCTGCTCTAGAACACACCCTCTAATCCACATAAACATACTCCATCCCTGTCTAAATTCAATCACAACTTGGATCTGTGGATAGGAAACAGAAAATTACCTCAGGGCTGTACTACTAATGGACAGTAGCAGCTCCTAAATGCTTTATCACATGCATGGGTCACCTCAAATTATGTATGGTGTGATCCCAGTTATTCTCATTAGAGGTGATATATAATTATCGACCAAGGGATGGGTAAGGGCAATCTCTAACAAACTGGGATAGGTTAATTCAAGCACAGAAAGTGAAAATGTCCATGCTTCAAATGGCCATCAAGGGAAGCTAGCATAGTATTTACCTATGAACCTTACCAACTAACACATCATAATGCAGGTGGCACATAAGAATATAGCAGGTCATAGCCTAAGCAACTAGCACATTATAATGCAAGTACCACATAAGAATATCATAAAACATATCCTTAGCAACTAGCATATCATAATCCAGATAGCATGTGAAAATATGGCAAGACTTTGCCTTAGCAAATGACCCATTATAAATGCAGGTACATCATGAGTGTATAGTAAGAGATAACCTTAGCATCTGGTATGTCATAATACAGGTAGCACATGAGAATATAGTAAGACATTTCCTTAGCTACTAACCTCTCATAATAGAGGAAACACATAAGAGCATTGTAAAATCTAACCTTACGTCTAACCCATCATCATAATGTAGGTAGCAATTATGAATATAGTAAGAAGTAATCCAGTGGCTGACATGTCAAAAAGTCAGATAGTATGTGATAGTTAGAGGTAACCTTGGTAAATGACAAATCATAGAGCTGATACTACATAAGAATACAGTAAGACATAACTTTGGCAACTGCCACATAATAATATAAGTAGCATGTGATACTATAGTAAGATATAACATTGGCAACTGGCACTTCATAATGGAGGTCATACACACACCTTAGCAAATGACAAGTCTAAATGTATTTAGCATGTCAGCATATTGTAGAATGTAACTATATCTACTAACACTTCATAATGCAGGCAGGCCATGATAAAGTAATAAGATGCAACCTTGGCAAGTGACATGACATAATGGAGGCAACATGTGATAATATGGTAAGATGTAATCATAGCAACTGACACATCAGGAGATAATACTTGAGAATAAAGCAAGACGTAAACTTGGCAACTAACACATATTAATGCAAGTAGCATAAGAATATAGTTAATGTAAACTTAGCAAAAGACATTTCATAATGCAAGTAGAACCAGAGAATGCAGGAAGACATAATCTTGGCAAATTAAATGCCATAATTAAAGTGAGACATATTAATACAGAAAAAACATAACTTTGGCATCTCCATAATGCAGGTAGCATGTGCGAATACAGCAAGACTTAAACTTTAGAAATGACAAATCATAATGCAAGTAGCATATAAGAAAACAGTGAGTAACGTGAATTTTGTAAGATGAAACTTTGGGAATTGACACATCATAATGCAGGTAGCATGGGAGAATATAGTAAGATGTGACCTTGGCAACTGGCATCGCATAATGCAGGTAGCACCTGAAAGGAGACCAAGATGCAACTGTAGCAACTGGCAAGTCAAAAATCAGTAGCACATGAGATATGACAAAATGTAACCTTGGCAAATGAAATGTCATAATGCAGGTTGCACATGAAAATACAGTTAAATGCTACCTTGGCTGGAGACAATTCATAATGCAGACTTTGCAACTGACATATGATAATGCAGGTAGCAAATGAGAATATAGTAAAATATAATCTTGGCAACTGCCACATTATAATGCAGGTTGCACTTAAGAGTACTGTAAGACATAAACATTGCAAATGAAATGTGGTAATGCAGACAGGAAGTGAGAATACAGTAAGATGTAACCTTGTCAAATCATATGTCATAATGCAAGTGACATGTGCGTATTTAGTAAGACATAACATTGGCAACTGATACACCATAATGCTTGTAGCTTATAACTTTGGCAACTGATAGGACATAAAGTGGGTAGTATGTGAGAATATAGCAAGACATAACCTTAGAAACTGGCATGTCATAATGCTGGCAGCATGTGAGAATATATTAAAACATAATCTTAGTAAGTGGCACATCATAATGCAGATAGTATGTCAGAATATATAAGAAATAGCCTTAACAAATGACATATCATAACCCAGGTAGTACATGAAAATATACTAAATCATATTCTTGGTAATTGGCACATCATAATGCAGGTAGTATGTGAGTATATAGTAAGACATGAGCCATACCAATTGTCATGTCACAATGCAGGTAGCATGTTATAATATAGCAAGAAGTAAGCAAATGGCAAGTTATAATACAGTAACACATGAGAATATAGCAAGATGTAACCCTGGCAACTGAAATGTCATAATGCAAGTTTCACATGAGAATATAGTTAGGCATAACCTTGGCAACAGGCAAATCATAATACAGTTGGCATGGGCGCAAATTGCAAGACATTGCTTTGCAGCTGGCATATTATAAGGTAGCAAGTGAGAATATAGTAAAATATAACCTTGGCAACTACGCCATCATGATGCAGGTTGCACTTGAGAATAGAGTAAAACATAACCTTGGCAACTAAAATATCATAATGCAGGCAGCAAGTGAAAATGTAGTAAGACACAACCTTGTCAACTGATATGTCATAATGCCATTGACATGTGATAATTTAGCAACATGTAACCTTGGCAGCTGAGACATCATAATGCTTGTAGCTTGTAAACTTAGCAACTGACAGATAACAAAGAAGGCAGTATGAGAGAATATAGCAAGATATAATCTTAAAGACTGGCAATTCATAATACAGGTAGCACGTGAGACTATATTAAAACATAATCTTGGTAATTGGCACATCATAATGCAGGTAGTATGTGAGACGATAGTACAACATAGCCTTAAATGGCACGTCACAATGCAGGTAGCATGTGATAATATAGCAAAATGTAACTATAGCAACTGCTATGTCATAATACAATAGCACATGGGAATATAGCAAGATGTAACTTTGGCAGCTGAAATATGATATCATAGTACAAGTAGCATGTGAGAAAATTAGAAGACATTGTTTGGTAACTGACAAATCATAATGCAGGTAGCAAGTGAAAATACAGTAAGAAGTAACCTTGACAAATTAAATGTCATAATGCAGGTAGCAATTGAGACTATAGTAAGACATGATCTTGTTGACTGATATGTCATAATGCAAGTAATCTTGTTATCTCAGGGCACCACTCCACACTGTTGTATTCTTTACACCATGAACCAGTTTGCCTAAGCTCAAAGAAGATCTGAGATTCTTATTTTTATTAAAGTTTTTATACTCTGCAGTTCACCACTCAATAGATTTTTATTCCATGGACACAGAAAGCCTATACAGAAGGTTCTGAGGTCTAAAACTTTACTTTCATTTTTCCTCCCATTCATACCTCTCAACCTGGGAACATGAAAAAATCTGGACAAGGCCCATGAAAAATAGGTAGAAATCTGTATGCTGATTAATACAAAATTAGCATATATAATTATGTAACCCTGCCCACTCCAATGGAATTATGGGATACCAACTTTCAAACACAAACTAAAGAACAGACAACCAAAATATGGCACTAGAGACCTCCTGCAATCATTCTAATGTCACATTAAGTGATTATTTCACACCATTTGCCATAAACACTAATGTGCATACTGCTTTACTTCTACATTGATTATTTGGATTTTATTTTTACATCTTATAGCACAATGCCCAAACACTAATAGACATATGCTAAACAAAGCAATACAGTCTCACAATGAAAATAAAAACAGCATTAACAGTTCTCTGCCCTTGAAACTCACATTCATTGAAACAGCATTGAAACCCATACCACATCCAAAGAAAATGCTTCTGGCCAGTGGTAGATAAAGATACCTTTGAACTGTTTTCAAATCATAGGCCCCTTGCACACAAAACAAGAAATATACATGTGTTCTTTGATACACCTTCCTGACTTTATTAAATTACATTCCTTGTATAAAACAGCACACTTGTTAGACTTAGAGCACATTTTAAATTTATTGTTTGAACATTTTTCCAAGAGGCAATGAAACAAAATGAACCAATGACAAAACTGCCCAATTCAGAAAATTTCCATCATAAAAGTCTACTTCCACACATACATTTTTTTCTTATAATGCAGCACAGAATATAATCATTCTGATTTTCTGTTCCTGAATTTGGGTTATTATTTTTTGCTCTTTTGACTGAGACACAAATACCCTTGCGCATGACATTTTCTCACTTCTGTTCTATCTGTAGTTACACCCTTGACTTGTTACACCCGCCCCCTTTAAAAGTACTACAACACAGTATCAGCAATGCATCTACATACTGTGTGAGTAGAACCCACAGTTTTCTGCATCAAAAGCAAGCATTTAACCTGTTATGCTATTAACAATGCAAGCAGACTTGGCATAAGCAACACTAAACTTCTCTTTCCCTGAAGCTCTCAGCTCCTTGTAAAATCCACTCAATACTCAACTGTATCTCTCAACTTTGCAGCACAAGAAATCTGGAAAAAAATAAATTTTATTTGGGGGGCAGGGGGCAAAAGCCCAAAAACCAGGGTCACATTTTAAACATTGCTTCTATAATTTTGGAAAGTTGCTAGAATACAATGTTGTGTTACCACCATGCATTTCATTGCCAAGTCTTGAACCCAGGACCCTGTGCACTACAGTCAGAGCAACATACCACTATGCCAAATCAGCAATTGCCTGAAAGATAGGAATGTTAGGAAGACTGAAACTTAAATGGCTATCATTTAGTGAATTTAGTTCTCACTTCTCATCATAGCTCTCAACCTCTTAGCACAAAAAAGCTGGGCAAAGCCAATAATGGGGGAATACATAATTCAGTTCTGACTTCTCACAATAGCTACTCTCAACTGCTTAGCAAAAAGAAACCTGGACAAAGCCAATAATGGGGGAATACAGCCCCAAAAATAGGGACACATTTCTAATACTGATCTTATAAACTTAGAAAATTGCTAGAATAAAGGGTTTTGTGTTACCATTTATTTTCTGAAGAATATGAAGTCTGAAATTGAAATACCTGTCATTATTTAGTGAATTCAGTCCTTCAATGATTTGCCACAAAAATCCAGAAAACCACAGATTTTATGAGGAACAGAACAAAATTATGAGGTATAAATCTGGGAAATTTTCACAAGTGGTGGTGGGTAGGGACTTTAGGCTCTTGTCACCTGTATCTAAGGTACAGGGTTTAAGCCTGAGTATCTCCTCTAGCCACTAGGTATATTCACCTGGGGCATTTCACACACACACACACACACACACACACACACACACACACACACACACACACACCTTAAATCTTTGCAGACAAAATGAACGGCAGCTTACATCTCTGCAAACAAAACAAATGGCAGCTTAAATCTCTGCAAACAAAAGGAACAGCAGCTTAAGTCTCTGCAAACAAAATGAACAGCAGCTTAAATCTCTGCAAACAAAACGGCAGCTTCCTCTGTCCATAAATACCTTTGCAGCTCCAAATCTCAGGGAAACAGCAGCTCTGTAGGCAGCAGCAAAGCATTACCTCACATTGTGGCTTGTTCTGTTCCTGTTAACAGCTAGAAATGCATACACATTGAGCACTTGAGCTCAAATCCGACAGGCTGGCAGGCCTTTTCATGGAGCTGACATCATTGCGCATGTGATGATGTCAGTTGAAGGAAATGCATGCACGTTGAGCACTTGAGCTCAAATCCGACAGGCTGGCAGGCCATTTCATGGAGCTGATGTCATTGTGCACGTGATGACTTCAGCTCAAAAACCCAGAAAAAAAATTTAAATAAAAAACCTCGGCAAATTTGGAAATTAAGGGGTGCCACTCGGGAATTGTGGCACCCCATTATTTGGAACTCAAAACTAAAGCTTTCATAATTAACTCCAAGTATATGAGTTACACAAAGGCAGACACAGCCTCTCATATTACATGTGTTACAAAACATGCTAATAAAGTTTGGTGATAGCCTTGTAAAAGCAGACGTTGTTGAATGATCAAAGTGTAAACCACTCTATAAGATGGACCTGATGAAGCTCGGCTGAAAGTGTTTTCTTAAATGTCATTCTATAGTTGTACCTCATTGGGTTTGCCATGTTTTTTGTTAAAATGTAAAATAAAAAAAAGTTTACCTAGGAATAAGGTTCCACACACTGCTAAGCTGGTAAACCCCCATGGGTCTTTCAGGAATATTCAATATAAAAGTTCAAGCAAGTACAGCAAAGTGCAGAGGCAAAATATTGAATCCAAACAACAGCAGACAGCACTTCCAATCAGCAAAACCATTTATTTAATATTATTTCATTAAGAAACAGACGAGTTTTGACAACTCCATGCCTTCATCAGTGTTAAAGTTCCAAACAACAATGTTGCATTAAAATATACAGGTGATAGAAAACCATTAGAAAATCACCACCCATGTTAAGAAACAGCATCACTTCACTGAGGCCCAGTGAAAATAAAGCTCCCAGTCTCACTATCCAGGAATATTCCTTATTATTCAGGATGCCATGCCAATCTAACTTATTACATAAAGCCAGATTAATCCTGTCAATAATAGAAAAATTAAGCACAGCAGGAGAATGTTTCTGGACATGTTTATATAATTCATTAGATAGGCAGACGTTTCTAATATCACTCATATGCTCAAAAATCCAAGTTTTAAATTGTCTGGACAAATGTCCTACATAAAAAAGCTGAACATGTACAAGTAGCTAAATAAACTAGTAAACAGCAAAAACGGCACAGAAGAGGTCGAAAAACAAAAATACTTCACTCCAGCGTGGACCAGGCAGCAGTTTATTCACAGAATATTAACGGTCCTCAATTTTCCCAAGTTTTCATCCTCACGAAAGGACTTCATCAGACAACATAAACACACTGCATGAGCCTGCTTATATTTATGTTTCCCCTCCCCACCTTACAATTTTATTGGTTTAAAATTAAAACCACAATTAAATAATTACGTCAGTGATACACACCTACTTAAAAACATACCTAACAAGAATGTAAACTGCATATGAACCATTCTTGTGAAACTAACAACTGTACATACATATATGTATATATATTTTTATTACGTACATTTTTATGGTTGTCCACAGCTCTTTTGTGAGGACAAAAATGTGGGGAAATTGAGGAACATTAATATTCTGAGAATAAACTGCTGCCTGGTCCACGCAGGAGTGAAGTCTTTTTGTTTTTCAACCTCTTCTGTGCCATTTTTGCTGTTTACTAGTTTTTGGTTTGGCACAGTTTTTTTTTGCCTCCTTGTCTTTTGGTTTTTAGCTAAATAAACTACCCAATCAGAACAGCAAGTACAAAAGTAAAGGATATCAAAAACCTTGGGGGGTTTTCCTAGATGTAAATTTTTTTTGTTTTTAAAACACAATTATATGCAGACCAATGCCCACATGATTGGCAGCCCACCACAGGAATGCAATCTATTGTTGTCTGTAAATCTAGTTTATGTCTAACACTTTTCTTATAATGATTAAAATAATTGCACATAGTTTTATCTCTTCTGTAAGAAAATAAACAACATGCAGGAACCAACTCAGATGTTTTGTTATTTGCCATAAGGATGTCCCAGTGTTTGTATATAAGATGCTAGAAAAACCCTATATTACTACCATAATTACTCACCAGCCTGAAAACAGCATCTCTAAATGTATGCCTTTTATACTGCAACAACTCTGTTCTATCAACTTTTATAAATATACCCCCTGCGGTCATAACATCCTTATAATTATACCCCCTGTCACAAAATCGTCTAACCAAATCAAGTTCCTGTGTCTTACATTCAATATCTGAGTAACATATTCTACGAACTCTTAAAAACTGTGATTTAGGGATATTGTGGACAATGTGGGGTGGATGGTAGCAGCTAGTGTTATGTAAAAATGTGTTAAGCTCTTGTTTTTTTTTTCCTATGCATTGTAGTATTTAACGTACCATCATTGTTTTTCAAGATGGCAACTTCCAGAAAAGTAATGTTTGAGAGATCATATTGAACAATAAATTGTATACCATTTTATTTTCATTAAGATATTCTAAGAACTCATCCAAATAAGTTTAAATTAGACTTCCAAACAAGCCAGCAATCATCTGGTTATCTATGATATATATTTATGGACTCCAAAAAAAATTTATGAGCAGCATCATTGATAACCTGCTCCTCAAGAAAACCCATAAATAGGTCAGAATAAATGGGAGCTTACCCTTGAGCCATAAAAAACATTCTCCATTAAAAAAAAAAACATTTTTAGTAAGAACATGTTTTGCAAGACAGATTAAAAATTTATTAAATCCAGGGCTCTACAATACTGAATGATTTAGCCTATAATGCCATTCCTTGATTTTGTCAATGCAAATGCCTTGGAACAGCTAATTGATACCCCCACAAGGGGTGATAATATATTGGACCTGGTATTAACCAACATGAGTAACCACTGCAGCATCCCTATAGTATCATCCCCCCTGGTAAGATCCAACCAGAAAGTGGTCACTTTCAAAATCACCATTTCCCCAACCCCCCTCTAGCTAGGATCAGACATAAAAACTTCTCCAAAGCTGATTACAGCCTCCTGAGGGATGGTATAAACAGCTTCTCAGTCCCCTTCCCCTCAGGAACTGGCACCAATATCCAAAACTACACCAAAGCATTATACGAGCATTTATATAGGGTCTATATTAAATCAGTGAATGCTTAACAAAGCGAACGCTGATTTATCGACCTCATGTAAGCAAAAGCTTACAATCCCGAGCACGTGGAAGAACGATTTTTTCCCAGGGAAAAAAAATCCCTGTTCCACAAAAAAAAAAAATAAAAATAAAAACTTCAAAACATTACATAAAGTGGGGGGCTTGGCCCCCACACCCCCCTATTTAAATATACCAACTCCAAGATTGCACTACAGTGATGAAAATGGCAAAGTAACGGAGGAACCCAAGGAAAGAAATCGCTTATATGCTGTTTCGTTATTTTGCTATTTCATGCTTTCAAGAACGATGAAGACGCATTCGAAGAATTGCATCTTCTATTATATAATAGGAACCCTTTATATAGATGTATGGAATCAGGAATACCCGACAGGAATAAGTCGTCCTCCGCAAGGAAGAGTTAACCTGTCTGGTGGACATTTGCAATAAATAAACTCTATAACAAAAGGAAAAACATTGCTGTCCAAGACCCATAAAAAGAGAATTTGTAAGTGTTTGAATGTGTTCCACTGAAGGCGAACTGCCGAGGTACCAGGACCAGAAATTGATGGATTAAAACTGTTTTATTACTCTACCCTCTGACTGCTTTTTTGTGGTGTATCTTTTGGAGAACTTTTGTTGCTGCTGCTTTGAGTATTATGGAGAAGTTTGCTGAAGGAGTTCAGAGTGGTGAGACTTTTTCTTTTGCTGATATGCTGAAGGAGAGGGAGCGCAAGTGTGCTGTCTCTGATTTATGGACCATGGACTTAAACAATTCATGTTCTGATGGTTTTGCACAGCTAGAATGTATAATGGCTAAAGAAATGACCATTTTCTATGATTCTAAATTGCTTGAGAAGTATGTGATGCTTAATATCACTCCTAGAGGGCTGCGGATAGATAAACTACCAGCAGGTGGTTTTAAGGAAGATGAGAGTGATTTACTATCTGAATGGAGGCAGGCAGCACAGGAGTGCTGTTTAAATTGGTTAAAAATACTTATAAAGAGAAACCAGAGGACTATGGAGAGTTTGCATAAAAAGATTATAGAGTTGCAACATGATCTTAACAATAGAGCCTCGACTGCAGTTTTTCAATTAAATAGCAAAAACATTAATGACAAATTAAAGAAAGTAGAATGTGATGTCATGGCTAGGAAGAAATCCAAATTAAACAGAGACATCCAGGATTATGATAAAAATGAAATTTACAATTGGCCCCATAGAGGGCGTCGTTTTCAAAAGAACATTAAAAGACATACAACAGGAAGTGAGGAAGCGTCTTCTTGTTCTTCCATTGAGACTGGGGGAAGTCGTAAGAGTGTCTCTTTTGAAAATATCGTAACTGAGTGTCCAGATGGCAACGCAGAAAACCGGAGAGGTGAGCAGAGTCATCGGAAGAATCTTCCTAGCATGCAAACGCGATCTACAAGGAATCAGGGTAAGACAAGTCATTTGCCTGCTTCTAATCAGTTAAAAAACTAGATCCTGAATATCAGCGTGTTTTGTATGAAACAACGCTGTCCGCTGATGAAGCTTGTGCATTGTCTGGTTTTGACCATGCTGCAGTGTCGATTAATCATGCCAACAATGTACTTTACGAAAAAAATAGTGTGTGTTTGTTTGAAAAGAGCAGTGCGTGGTCTAGCTTTGACCATGCTGCAGCTTTGACTGGTCATACTGAAAATGCACCCTCTGAAAACAACAGTGTGTGTTCTTTTGCTAAGAACAGTACGTGTTCTTTTGAACAAATAAAGCATAGCGCTGATACCACTGTGGGGAAAACGTCAATAACTAGGGAAAAGATTACTAATGAACTTGATTTCATGTTTTGTAACAGAACTGGTGTTAGAGCTGATAATTATGTTTACGCTGCACAGGATTTGGAAACTGTTCAAGGTGCTTTTGGAATCACTCAAAATGTTAATGAAAATGATAGTGTAGTAATGACTGATGGTAATATTGATATTGATTGTTTTTCTGAATATGCACATGTAGATGATAGTGGAAGGGATGTTTTATTTGATGACATGTCTCTCACAACTGCCAGCTTGAATGTAATTAATTTGTCAGAGTTTGTTTTGTCTGATGAAATGTTTGATGTTCTGTTAAAGGGCACGAAATTTGTACCCACTCGATTACCCTCTTTTTCAGACATATTTATGGACGTAAAAGAGTTTGTCCGTAAATTAAATTTGAAGGTTTATTTTCATGAGAGAAAAAAATGTCCTGTTGATGAAATTGAAACTTCGCTAAATGATTCTCTTTTAAACCTGAGTATATATGACTATGAGGGTTTAATATTTGATGAAAATGTGGACTGTGATGTTTCTGATTCTCTTGTGGAAGATGATACTAATATTGAGGGAACTTATGGAAGTGGGTATGGACATATTGACGTCCCTTATTTTTCGGGTGATAGCAATTTTGCACCCCCCAAAAAATCACACGCCATAAATGCCTTTGAAGTTGTTATGCTTTCTAAACTTGAACAGGCACATAAGTTTTTTTGCAGGGGGAAAAAAGGTTTTCAATTTAAGTAAGGGTGAGTGGTTGGCCCTTAAGGAATTAAGAACAAATTTGGATAGAGTCACTGTTAAACCGGCCGACAAGGGGGGCAATTGGGTATTGATGAACACTGAAAAATATGAAGGCATTGTTAATGGTTTGTTATTGGAAGACACCTATGTGAAATTGAATTCCAATCCTTTGCCATCATATTTTGATGAACTCACTGAACTACTAGAGAGAGGGGAAAGATTAGGTTTCCTCACTGGAAAGGATGTGAAGAAACTATTGGTAAAGGAACCTCGTCACCCGTATATTTATATTATTCCAAAGATTCACAAAGATGTTGTTAATCCACCTGGAAGGCCCATCATTTCTGGAATTGGTTCTTATATTGAGAGGGTTAATTGTTTTTTGGATTTTCATTTCAAGAAATTTCTTCCAAAAGTTTGCTCCCATGTGAGGAATATTCAAGATGTATGCTTAGCTTTGAAGGGGTTAAAATGGGAGAAGGACTATTATTGGGCAACAGTTGATGTTGCTTCACTTTATACTAACATTAATAAAAGATGGGGTCTAGAGGCAATGCATAAGATGATGGGTGAAGGGCCACGGACAATGTTTTTGTTAAGTTTATTAGAATTTAGTTTGACGCATAATTATTTTGTGTGGAAAAAAGATTTCTTTTTGCAAACAAAAGGAACCGCTATGGGTGCAGCTTTTGCACCCACTTATGCGGTAATCTATATGGGAGAATTTGAGAAAGAATTTATGTTTCAAAATGTTTTTTTTGTAAATAATGTTGTATTTTTTAAACGTTACATAGATGATTTAATTTTTGTCTGTAGGGGTGACATGTCTGTGTTTAGTCAGTTTATTGATGATTTGAATAAAAACTATCATGGGTTGGAATTTGTAGCACATAGATCAGTATCCAATATCTCTTTCCTGGATGTAGAATTTTATGTAGGAACTGATGGGTTAGTGCAATATAAACCTTTTAGGAAACCAACATCAGTTAATAACTTTTTGCATGCCAGCAGCATGCATCCTTCCCACCTAATAAAGGCTTTACCTGAAGGGGAATTTAGAAGGAACTTGATAAACACTTCAGATAAAAGGTTTTGGGACAGGGTTTGTGATGGTGTTTTGGATAGATTGCTATCTCGAGGATATGATCGTAACAAACTCTTAGATATTAAAGAGAAATTATGTAGAAATGTGACACCGAGAAGGAATAGATATGGGATAAGTCATTATTGTGACACCAAAGTTGAACTAGATAACATATTTTTTGTGTTGCGATATTCTAATTTTTCAGATACTATGGAAAAAATAATAAGAGGGTTGTGGCATGTTGTATGTGAGTATCCAACAGTTGGCAGTCTTTTTCCTAAACACATTATTTTCTCTTATAAGAGATATCCCAACCTAAAGGAAATATTAAATAGGAAATTGGAACCCTCGGTTGATAGCAATGTTGGGATGCACAGCTGTGGCCGATGCTCAGTGTGTGATAAAATTAAAAATATGCATGGCGTTAAAATAAATGGAAAGAGATACTTGGCATTTGAGCGATTTGATTGTATGTCTTCTGGTGTAGTGTACATTTTGGGATGTGATTGTACCCCTCCCATGTGGTACATTGGTCAGACCACTAGGAAGGTTAAGCTTCGGATTTTGGAGCATTTGGGTGACATTAGGAGAAGTAACATGGAGAGTCCAGTAGCGACTCATTTTTGCAACACACATAATGGTAATAATGAAGGATTTAGATTTAGTGTACTTGCCAGACCCCACTCGTGCATAGGAAATTTTAGAACTGCTCTGAATAAGCTTGAACAAAGGATGATTATAGGGTATCACACATTATTTCCTGCTGGAATGAATCTAGAAAGTGGTTGAAATCTATAGTGTAATAAATTTTGAAATGTTGTAATATTTCATTTCTTTTCTAACTGTGCATATTGGTGTTTATATTATTTGTGATGTAGTATTGATATTTGTGACTTATAAGGACATGAATTAGTTTAAAATAACACAATATTTATTGTGATAAAAATGGTAATAATCAATTGTTTATATATGTATTTAAAATATTTATTGTGATAAAAATGGTAACATTCATTGTTTATATATGCTGAAATTTGTTACAGCTTTGACAGGGTTAAAAATTTTTGAATTGAGTAATTGATTAATTGATTCATTGATGAATATATAAAAAGAGAATTTGTAAGTGTTTGAATGTGTTCCACTGAAGGCGAACTGCCGAGGTACCAGGACCAGAAATTGATGGATTAAAACTGCTTTATTACTCTACCCTCTGACTGCTTTTTTGTGGTGTATCTTTTCAAGACCAAGAAGGAGCAGGTGTGCAGTTGGAAGCAATGTCTCCTTAGCCTGAACAAGCAAATAAGAGCACTAGTGAAATCCACCAAAGCAAACTTCAAGTCCAACTTGGCCACATCTACTACAGACAATCATAAGGCCTTCTTCACATATGTCCGCAACCTCAAATGAAGCACCCAGATCTGTTCAGAGCTGGTGGTCAAGGACACCTCATATGCAAATACTACATATATATATATATATATATATATATATATATATATATATATATATATATATAGCAAACTTGCTGTCTGACAGATTCAGCAAAAACTTTACCCCTTTGCCCCCCCCCCATCAATAAATCAGGACATCCCCAGTACCTGGCCACTTCTCCTTATATCTGGGGAACAGGTCATCATTACTCTCTCAAAGGCAAAAAATACAGTCTCCATGGGACCCAATAACATCCCAGGCTGCACATTACGTGAACTCAGGCAAGAACTTGAAGCACCATTAGGCACCCTATTCAACCAAAGCCTGATTACTGGCTTCATCCTAGCTGAGTGGAAGACAGCCACTGTCATCCTTTTACACAAAGGTGGAGCATCCACCAATCCAGGAAATTATAGACCCATCAGCCTAACTAGCCTGATCTGCAAGGTCATGGCATGGATTATCATGGACCTCATTAACAAGGACATTGACAACTTCCAAACACTTGATTCCTCACAGTTTGGCTTTGTCAAGGGGAGGTCATATCTGCTAAATTTGGTTGACTTCTTTGAGATTGTCACCAAAATCATGGACGAGGGGAAGACGGTGCACACCACCTACCTTGACCTGGCCAAAGCCTTTGACACTATTCCCCACTCAGGCATAATAGATAAACTCTGTCAACTAGGAATCAATCCATATGTTACCAGATGGGTAACAAACTGGCTCACTGATAGAAGCCACATAGTCAAAACAGGGGATGCCACCTCCAGCAGTAGACCGTTAACAAGCGGTGTACCCCAGGGTTTGGTTTTGTGGCCTCTGTTATTTGGGATATACTTTTCTGAGGTGCAGGCCAAAACCAGTGGGGATGACCAAGTTTGCAGATGACTGCAAGCTGGGTGCTGTCATCAATTCCACTAGTGATGTGGAGATCCTCCAAGAGGGTCTCACTGAGACAAATGACTGGTGCCAGAAACATGGCCTCAAGCTGAATACCAAAAAATGCATCATCATCCCCTTTGGGGAGAGTGATGTCCCCACACACATTAATAACAACATCCTAAGCACTAAATCACCCAGGATGACAGCAACCTGACTTTTGACTACCATATTGCTTCCATGGTACAGAAAACCTTCTACATGGCCCACCTCATAAGTAAGGGTATCTCATCCAGGGACAAGGAGGTCATAACATCCCTGCATTCTTCCCTTATAAGGCCCATTATTGAGTACAATGCACCTTTCTGCATGTACCTTGCTGTTATAGAAATCTTGAGATACCAGCATTACTTTAATCTTCCCAGAGCAGCATGTGTATACAATATTTTATGTGAATGCCAGTGACTGAAAACATGAATACAAAAGCTGCATGGAATGCCTGGCTAAAAGGGCATCAGCCAAGATAAGATATTGCTTAGGAATAACTCCTCTCTTTATCAAGGCATAATTATTAATATAAATAAATATTTGTATTGAAATAATTCCTCTAATAATCAAATGTCAGACAACAGATGCAAACTAGCTATAAGACTTCGCAGTGGGTTTTTTAGAATTGTCAGCTCAGCCTGTTATTAGGATAAAGATAGACTGGAAAGGTCACAGCAGCCTGAAGCAAGGATCACACACTGAAGTATTGTAACAGCAGGAATGACTCTTCTATTAGAAGTTGTATAAAACATGTATTAGTCAGTACTTTTCTATTTCTATCAAACATTCCTAAACTATATGTGTAAAGAATGCAAATAATGTGAAATACTTAATTTGTAAAATGTACATATATGCCATTAACATCAAAGAATAAGAAAATGTATATTGTTCTATTTCACACATTATCTATAGAATGAATAAGAGCAGATGTTGTGTCTTGCATATACATGCTGCAAAGCTGCAGACTTTATATGAAGTGTTTGTATTGTACTACTTTCTAAGCTGCAAACTTTCATTGGTTCTGAATTATTCAACAATAGTAATAATGTAAATATGAACTGCAGCTGTAACAATAATAGTCTTTCTCATTAGAAATGTGATAGACAATTAAGCAGTAAGAACATATGATGATAAAGCAAGCTGAAGAAAGGAATGCTGACTGTACTTGTCACTAAAAAGGGAAGAAACCTGTTATAGTAGTAACTTTTGGAATAGTCTGCTCACAAGCAATTTTAAATAGATGTATGACCTGATATGGACACAGTGTATATCTAAAGAGGCAGGGCTGTATCTTTCAAGATTGTATAAAAACCCTGTCCTCATCTGTAATCTTTATCAGTCAGTCAGTAAACCAAACCAGATACAAGATGAAATAAACTGTACTGACCCAACTGGAGATGCCTTGCTTTGCTGATCATTTATTATTCTTGTTCTTCTAACTGCCTGTATTTTGTCCTCATAGGTGCAGTGCTTGTAGGTACGTTTACACTCACAAATCGCATGCAGCAGCTGGAGAGACCACAGAGGTTCCTCACCAGGAGAAACCAGGGCCTCAAACATCTACCATACGCAGATAGGCTAAAAGCCCTATCCCTCTCCTCCGTTTCATACAGACTCCTCAAAGGTGACCTCTGTCTGCCATACAAGTCGATCATGGACCCCACCTTGATGGGACTGCTGTATATCCGCAAGTCAAGCTCCACTCGAGTAACCCAGACGCACGGCCAAAGCCTGGTCTGTGACATCAACAAGACTTGTTGGCGGGACAGATTTGTGTCCCAGAGACTCCCTCATCTATGGAATAGACTCCCTCTCCACATCAAGCAGAGTACCCCTTTACCCCTTTTTAAGCACAAACTGGATAACTGGATGGGAAACAGAAAATGTACCCCTGGGATTCCACCCATGTCCCTGCTGGATGGGAGCATTGGGTGCTGAATTGTTTAAACATGGACTAAACCCTTGGCTAGGCTTATAAGTGCCTCAGGGCCAATAGCCTAGTAACTTCCTATGATCCTATGAATCCAATGCCATTAATCCAACCCAATGTGGAATATGGTGTACAAAGTGCACAAATACCAATGCATCTCCACCTGCATATCTTGAATAATATTCAAAAGCTGGGTGGTATCTTGTATATGCAAATGTATACCATTTATCAGAGGGCATAGATAGTAGGTATGAAAGGCAGACGAGTTCAGTCAAATAGCCATGACTAGAAACAATGGGTCTGCCAGGAGGGTGTGTGAAATTTTTATGTATTTTGGAGAGCAGATAAAATGTTGTAGAGTTGGATCCTGGACTGTGAGTTGAAGAATAACTTGCTTAGAAATTATCCTTCCATTCAAGACTAACTTAAAAAAACAGTCAATATCATATTTAAACTTCAAAGTGGGTCTAGGACCATTTTTTGATAAAAGCGATTGTCAGAAAGTTGTTTATATGCTTTTGACAGATAATATAAGGGAGTCTGCTGATAAACTCCCTTCCCTTTTTCTTCAAAAGGCTGCTAAGGTTGTTGCATATCCCATATCTATTCTTATAAATAGGACAATTAGTGAAGGAATCATCCCAGTATGGAAGGTATCTCATATAATCCCTCTTCACAAAGGTGGAAACTCAACCCTCTCACCACTGTCCAAAATTATGGAAAAATGTATCCACCTTCAACTCATACATATCTCTCAAAACATAACATAATAGCTAACTGCCAACATGGCTTTAGACCACATCACAGTACTACCACTGCCCTACTTTCCTTTGTAGAGACTATAAACCAGAACCGTAACAACAACCTACTCTCTTCCTCTTCATTGACCTCTCCAAAGCATTCGATATGGTAAACCACCCCTTATTACTTAATACTCTCGAATCCATCTCATTTGATCCCCCAGCTATTAAATGGTTTAAATCTTACCTCACTGACAGAAAACAAGCTGTTCTCTGGGACAATCACATCTCATCTCTACTGCCTGTTTCCATTGGGGTTCCTCAAGGCTCTATCCTCGGCCCACTTCAATTTTCCATCTTCATTAATGATCTTCAAACTACAATCCCTCAAGCAACCTGCATTCAATATGCAGATGATTCAACACTCATTTGCTCAGCTCCTTCTACCCCAGAACTAACCTCTCTCACCCAAAAGTATTCACTACAGTAGAAACATGGTTCTCTAATCGCTTCCTCTTACTAAATGCCAAAACCAAACTTCTTCTATTTTCTCCCACAGCTAGAACCTCCCTTTAAATTTCTCCATCTCTTGAACGCCACTGTTATCTTACCCGACACTTCAACTAAATTATTAGGCGTTACAATTGACAATAAACTCTACATTAACAACTCCATAAAGTTAGTTAACAGAAAGATAGGATCCTTATATCGAATCAGACCTTTTCTTACACCACCTACCAGAACAAGGATTGCTCACTCTCATCTTATATCAACTCTTCTATATGCTATCTTCACTAACCTCAAAACCAGCCTTAGCAAACTGACAAACTGCTATAATAACATTGCCCGCTTTGCTACTGGTAATCCCTATAGAACTCATCACTGCCTCAACTTACAACTTCTAGGCTGGCCTGAGTTTCAAAACTATCTTTTAATCCATCAACTCTGCATTGCCCATAAAATACTATACCAACCTAATAACACCCCATACTCTCTCAACTCATAACCCCATATAAAAATCTCAACTCTCTCCGCTCATCCAGCAAACTTCTGACAAGTTCAACAAAGTCTAATAATAATGCTGGTGACTCTCTATTTACCAATGCTATTGGGTCAAAATGGAATTTGTTACCCACTAGCTTAACAAAGATAACTTCATTGCCCTCTTCAAACAAAACATTAAAAGGCATTTCCAAAATCACTGGCTTTGCTCCTGTCATAAACCTGATTAGTCTATCTCTATTACTACCCAACAAAACCCTTATTCCCATCCTCATTATTTCCCCTTACCCTTGCCTTTCCATATAAATCCAATCAATTCTTTTGTCACTACTTGTTAATTGAGAATTGAACTGTATGGAGTAGTCATAGTAACTAACTCCTGTACTAGTATTTTACACATAAGAGTGTTATCTTTTATTTTTATTTTTATTTTTATATGTTTTTACTTGCTAACTCTATTACTAACTCTTAGATGTTCATTATTATTCGTACTGTTAGTACATTTTATATAACAATTTGTGTGTGTAACTTTTTTACTTCTTCTTAGAATGTATCTCACTTTGTGGAGCTTTTCTCCCCGGGCCTCTACTGAAAATGGAAATTCTTCCAGCTAGACTAGCCCGGTCAACAAATGTAAAATAAATAAATAAATAAACAGTTTTATGTTGTTCTGGGTCTGAAGAAGGTGGAACATTTTTACCACTGAAAGCGCTTACCATATTAAAGTTTTTAGTTGCTTTAGCATTACGGTATTCGTATTTGCTTATTTCAGCTTTCTCCTACCATTCAACTCGTTTTTCTTTTGATTTTTTGACAGATACATGGTCCAATCCCAAACCACCACAGCTCCACCTTTGTCTGCTGTATTAATAGTCACATTTTATTGTCCTTAAGATTTATTAAGGCCTGTTCTTCAGCCTTGGATAAGTTATGCTGTGCAGCCCTGCTGGTATGGAAGTTAAAATGTAAATCTTTTAAAACACTTTGCTGAAAAGCTGATACATGTTTATTCATGGGGGTACAAAATTAGAAGATTGAAACTTAAATTCTCCAGGATCTGACACACTCTTATTGTAAAAACAGTTTTAAATTAAGCTATCTACAAAATATCAGGAGTGCTGTCAGATTTTTTAAGAATGGACTTAGTTCTTTTCCTCTTCTGCTTGACCCGGGTTTGATCAACATTCTCAGAACATTTCACAGATTTTTGTGCAATAAATGTTCTACTGTTAGCATAGACTCTTGCATCCCTTTGGAATTTTTTAAGTTTACATTCCTTGAGTTCCTTTTATAGGGCCATTAAATCTTTAGTTAAATTAGAGACATGTTCCTGGAAGGAATCATGCATTTGAAACTGCCTTACCTCTTCACAAAGCTTAAATACCTCTGCCACTGATTTATCCACTGCTCTCTCATAAAAGGACAATAGAATCTTCACAAAACTCATAGAGGCTGCTTGTTGGGCCTGATACCATTCAGCCATCATTTTTTTTATCTGTTTGTTTGACCAAGGGTTGTATACGAACCCTTAGCCCCAGTGATGACAACCCCCTTCGGTTATAAGCTTTAAACAATTTAAGATGCCAAACATTTATTTGTAAATTCTTAATGGCAGCAGATAACTTTTTAAAAGCATCTACACAAGTAATTGAAGTCTCATGCACAGTACCTGAATTGGAAACAGGAAGATTCTCCACTTCCTCGAAAATGTGGATGTCATCTTTATCAACAGTCAAACCCATTACTAAACCCAACAAATCCATAATGGGGTGATTCACAGAATAATTCCAGCTGGCTGATTAAAATAACATGCAGTATGCCCCAAAATGTACTTAGAAACACAGAGCAGCAATCTCTACAGCACACTGTAGCACAAGTTCAAAGGAAGGCACCACTTTGAAAAAACAAAAAGAAGGGAGGGGTCAGATCTGAATTCCAGCCATGAAAAAAAACAGATGTTTTCACAAACAGACACCCCTTAAACCATGTTCTCAAGAAAATGTTCTCCTGTTAAATGTTCATCCAGCAGTTCATACTGTCCACAGAACCAAAATGCACAAAATAAGCAAGTCTGTATCACATGGAGAATGGAGGATTCCTGGGAGCCAACAAATCTTCTTAAAAAAGTTATAAACAGAAAGCCAGGGTGGTGAAAAACAAATCCAATGGTGGAGCAATGTCTCCAAACAAAAATCAATGAAGAAAGGCATATCAATAAGGTACAAATCCCATTTGATTAGCCGACAGCATTGTATGAATCAGTAACTGACTACAAAAGTCCATGCAAGTACAGCAAAGTGCAGAGGCAAAATGATGAATCCAAACTACAGCAGCCAGCACTTCCAATCAGCAAAACCATTTATTTAATATTATTTCATTAAGAAAAAGACCGGTTTTGGCAACTGCATGCCTTCATCAGTGTTGAAGTTCCAAACAATCCCACATTAAAATATACAAGTGATAGAAAACCATTAGAAAATCACCACCCATGTAATGAGACAGCATCACTTTATTGAGGCCCAGTGAAAATAAAGTCCCCAGTCACACTATCCAGGAATATTCCTGTTTTGTTTTTAAAACATACTTACATGCAGAACAATGCCCACATGGTTGACAACTCACCACATCTGTTGTTGACTGTGTATCCATGGATGGTTTTAAAAACAAAACAATTTGCATCTAGGAATGCCCCCAACATTTTTGATATCCTTTGTTTTGGTACTCGCTGTTCTGATTTGGGTAGTTTATTTAGCTACTTGTACATGTTCTGCTTTTTATGTAGGACAGACATTCAGACAACTTAAAGCTCACATTTTTTGAGCATATGAGTGATACTAGAAATGTCTGCCTGTATAATGCATTATATAAGCATGTCCAGAAACATCTTCCTGCTGTGTTTAATTTCACTATTATTGACAGGGTTAATCTAGCTTCATGTAATAAGTTAGGTTGGCATGGCATCCTGAATAATAATGCAAGATGCATGCCAGAATATATTTAGGTGTAACCCTGGCAACTGACTCATCATAATGCAGATAGCATGCTAGAATACAATAACAAAGAACCCGGTAAGTGACGCCACAGAATGCAAGTACTAGTATTTGAGAATATAGAAAGACATAACATTGGCAACTGACATGTCATAAAGCAGGTTGCATGAGAGATATAGTAAAATCTAACCTTGTCAACTAGCACTTGATAGTGCAGGTAGCACATAAGAGTATTAGGTACTTACGTATTATCGCAACCAGATTTTTGCGGTTGCGAAATGCATATTTTGTAAGTACCATTTTGTCTTAATTTCATTAGAACCCAAAATAGCTTTATGATAGGCAGACTGAAGTGATTACCTCCTCTTCAGTTAGGCTAAATGCTGCAAATAGATCAAAATACAGACAGGATGAAATTATATAGATAATGTCTTTACAGAATGGATGTTGTTTGCAGGTCTCAATGACCGCATGCAGTAATAACCTGTTTCTGCTTCATGTTGTTCGTCTGCTTCGTATCACTTTCACACTGTCTTATTTATTTATTTATTTTTTGGCAATTACTGCATTGCAATGTTCTGTTTTTTAACCAATGAATCACATTTGACCTGTTCCTCGAAATTTTTTTAAACATCTACAATCCTGTAATTGTTTACAACTGGCTGGAAGGTTGCCTGGAGAAAACAGCGCAGAATGCAAATGCGTAAGTATGGCATGTACTTGAAACAGAAACCACAGACTGCAGACAGCAGAGTGAAATCATGTACAAGCTCTGTGTACTGCAAAGCATGTGGCAGTTTACAGATGGTGTAATACAAATAGTCACAGCACTGCTCACAAAACTAAAAGTAGCAATTCCTTCAGCAGACATGCTTTAGAGACCTCCATGCTAAAAGTACAAGTCCCCCACCCACCCCTCACAACACCATATTGTTGTTATCTGTAAGGTACACATACATGTGAAAGTATTTCTTATTATATATTTCTTGAAATGTTTTATGTTAAGGGAAATTTTGGGGGAACCAAAACATGAGTAGGGTACTTACTTGCAGTACACAGACTTTGTAACATGATGAGAAAGAACCATGCATCATGGGGACTTGAAAGAAGAGAAATGCTAGCAATGAAGTGCAGAAAGAAATACGAACAGTATGTTTTTTTACATTTTATTGACATCACTACAGAAAAGACAATGTTGTGCTATAAGGATACACATTATACTGTATTCCTCCAACATTAATGACACTATTTCAAGAGCGTTATGCACATTTCACAACCGCGAAAATTTGGTTGCGATAATATGTAAGCACTGAATATTTTAGACATAACCTTGGCAAATGACACACAATTATGTAGGTAGTATGTGAGACTATAGTAAGACATAACCTTTGCAAATGGCATGTCTTAATGCTGGTAGCACTTGAGAACATAGGAAGATGTAACCTGGGTAACTCACACATCATAAAGGAGGTATTATGTGAGAATACAGTAAGGAACAGCCTTTGCAACATACAGGGACATGTCAGAATATACTAAGATGTAAGCATCCAATGGCACATCATAATAAATGATGCACATGAAAATAAAGTAAGCAGTAACTTGGAAAATGACATACCATAATGCAGGAAAGCACATGAGTAAATAATAAGACATTACTTTGGCAAATGACACATGACAATGGAGGTAGCAAGTGAAAAAATAGTAAGACACAACCTTAGGAATAGTCACATCATAATGCAGGTAAACCGTGAGAATAAAATAAATTAAACTGTAACCTTAGCAACTGGTACATCATAATGAAAGTAGCACATGAGAATATCGTAATGCATAACCTTAGCAGCTGACATGTCAAATGCAGATAGTACTTGAGTACATAGTTAGAAGCAAAGCTGGGCAGTGACACATCATAATACAGCTAGCACAAGAGAATATAGTAAGATTCAACCTTGCAAATGACAAGTCATGATGCAGGTAGCCCAAGAGAATATTGTAAGATGCAGTTTTGGCAAGTGACACATCATAATGTAGGTAGCACATGAGAATCTAGTATGACTTAACCCCAGCAACTCAGAAGGCATAACACAGGTTGCAAGTGAGAATACATTAAGACTTAACTTTGGCACCAGATATGTCATACTGCAGGTAGCATGTTTGAAAATGGCAAGACATAACATTGGAAACTGACAAGTCAGAATGTAGCTAGCAAGCCCAGCAGAGTGGTGCAGTGGAAGCGTGCTGGGCCCATAACCCAGAGGTCGATGGATCGAAACCATCTTCTGTTATGGAAAAGTCAGAATGTAGTACGATGTACCTTTGGTAACTGAAATCTTATAATGTATGTAGCAAGTGTGAATATAGTAAAACATAATCTTGGCAAATGACACATCATAATGCAGGTGGCACATGCGTATAGAGTAAGATGTAATGGCAAATGACAACTCATAATACAGGTAGCACATAAAAATAGCGTAAGAAGTAATGTTAGAATGCAGGTAGCATGTCAGAATGTCTTAAGACATAGCCTTGGCAAATGGCCCATCATAAAGCAGGAAGAACTTGTGAAAATAATAAGACTTAACCTTGGTAACTTGCACATAATAATGGAGGCAGCATGTGAGAAGACAGTAAGACATATCCTCAGGAACAGACACATCATAATGCAGGTAGACCATGAAGATATATTAAGACATAATCCTGGCAACTAGTATGCTTAATACAGGTAGTACTTCAGAATACTTGAGAATATCATAAGACATAACCTCCGCCACTGACGCATCATAATGCAGATAATACATGAGAACATAGTAAGAGAATATAGCAAGATGCATCATTGGCAAATGATAACCCACAATGCAGGCAGCCCATGAAGTTATAGTAAAATGCAATTTTGGAGAAAGACATAATATTGGTAGAATGTTTGAATATTGTAAGATTTCATCCTAGCAGCTTACATGTCATAACACATATATATATATATATATATATATATATATATATATATATATATATATATATATATATATATATCTATATATATATATATATATATATATATATATATATATATACTAAGACATAACTTTAGCAACAGACATGACATAATGCAGGTAGCATGTTTGAAAGTGGCAAAACACTATCTGAGCAACTTGCAAGTCATAATGCAGGTAGCATGTGAGAATTTAATAACATGAAACTTTGGCAACTGTCTCATCACAAGTAAGAATATTATAATATGTAACTTTGGTAACAGATTTGTCCTCATGCAAGTTGCAGGTGAAACTACAGTATGAAGTAAACTTGATAACTGACTCATCATAATGCAGGTACCATATTAAAGTATAGTAAGAAGTAATTTTGGCAAATGAAATGTCTTTATTCAGATAGCAGATGAGAATATTGTAAGATATAACCTTGGCAACTGACACATCATTATACAGGTAAAATAGAGTAAGAAGTAACTGGCAAATGACAAATAACAGTGCAAGTAGAAGGAGAGAATATAATAAGACATAACCTTGGCATCTGACATGTCATAATTCAGGTAGCATGCATGAATATAGCAAGATATAACTTTGGCAACTGTCATAATGCAGCCAGCACCTGAGAATATAGCAAGATATAACCTTTGCCAATGGTACATAATTATCCAGGTCACACATGAAAATATAATAAGATGTAACTTTGGCAAATAGCACATCATATTGCAGTTAACACCTGAGAATGTTGTAAGACATAACGTTGGCAACTGACATGTTATTACACAGGTAGTATGCGAAAGTATACTAAGATGTAACCTTGTCAAATTATACTTTATAAAGCTGGTATCACTTGAGAATATAGAAAGAGGTTACCTTCACAATTCACACATCATAGTGCAAGAAGCAAGTGAGAATATAGTAAGATGCAACCTTCCAATGGGCACATCATAATAAAGGAAGCTCATGAGACAATATTAAGATGTAACCTTGAAAAACTGTCAAGTCATAATGCAGGAAGCACTTGAGAAAATTCTAAGACATACCCCCGGATTTATTATTCCTCCGTGCAGGACTAGCTTAGTCCTGCACAGAGGCAGCCATTAAGGAGCAGGATGGCAACGTGCCATGCATAGTAATGATGCACGCTGCCTGAGCTCCTAGGCTTACACGGAGCATGTTAGAGAGCAGGAGGCGTGTCTGAGAGCAGAACTCTCAGAATATACATGCCCCCCACAACGAAGAACAGCAGAAAGGGATATGAAATGAGCAAGACCACTCATAGGTGACCGCATATCCCCATGAACAGTCCCCCTTGTGTACATCAGCAACAGTATATATAAATAAAATGAAGAACCCTTTGTTTTTTTTAAAAATCCGATTAAAGCTTACCGTAGGTGCACGAGTCTGCTCATCGCTTTGCTGCAGTTAATGCAGTTTAAATGGCTGAAGAAGATAACAAGGAAGACATATGCAAATGATGCAGCATCGCAATAGTGTAGTGGGCAGAGCATTTGCCTTGCGAGCAGGCATTCCCGGTTCGAGTCCCACTGTAGCACATTCCATTTCCCATGGCAAAGCATGTTATGAGTATTATTTATGTTGCATAACCCACTAAATTACATATTTTCATGAACTGGATTACTGCAGTATGTGAACATGTGAGATGTCAGTGTCATAATGAATAAGGCACTAGTAAGCAGGTTTAAGCACAAATAAGCAGTAGTAAGCGTATTTAAGCACTAGTAAGAGGGCTTAAGACCATTTGGCGGTGGTAAGCAATGCCTACACTAGTTAAGCAATTGTAAAGCTAACTGTAAGCAGATGTAATGACAGGTTAGCAGTGCTTACTGTCGCGCAAACCTGCTTACAAATGCTCAAAAGTGCCTTAATCACTCTGTATCCAACAGCTCATGTTCTGCCCATCAACATAATAAACAGCCATGCAGGTCTCTAACCCAGGACCCTATACACCATAGTCACAGTAGTTAACCACCAAGCCATCACAGAAATACAGAGGAATCAGGTATTAGCAAACAAATCCTCACCATAGTAAAACAAAACTAAACCTGTGAAAGGAATCAGTATACAGTCATATGTTCCATAACCCAATACATAACATAAATATGTGAACTGGAGTACAGCAGTAAGCCCAGAAGGGAAGTGTAGTTATAACAGAGTGCTGAATCCCCAATAAAACACAAGGACCCCATAGAGTGTATGTACACATTAATCATGGATACCAGACATACATATAAGATATAATGAATAATAACTCAATGCTATAAAGGAATTATAATGCAAAGTCTAATGTAAGCAACTCTAAGCATTGCACAGGGCAGCTTGGGAGGTGTAAGCAATGTGTAGGGCAGCTAACTCATTGTGCCCAGTGGTATACCCCTTCAAACAATGCCAACCATATGTAAGCAGGTTTGCACATAGCTTAGCCTATTCAAAACCAGCCAACCACGGAAAAGTGTGGGAAATCAGCCCTGCTTAAACCCAAGAGACGGGAATACATCTCATAACTGGTTGTTGCTTGTCTCTTGCAGGCACTATGGCAGTAAGGGGAGAAGGTGTGCACTTTTGGGCACATAGCTGGTGCATCCAGGAGTCCAAGGTCATGGCAGGACTCCTTGTCAAAGACCATGATCAGAGACTAATGCAGGGACAGTACCAGGGCTCCCAATATAAGGCAGAGGCCTGGGACTGTCTCACCCGTGACCTCACCAGTGCCACTGGCATACCCCAAACTGGTAAGCAGGTCAGGCACCACTATGCTGACCTGGAGCAGCATAAGGGGGACCTCTTGAAGGAGTGGCTCCAAGAGGCTAGAGAAGCAAGGGATGTTCCAGTTGTGTGTATCACCCCAGTATGTGGGTAATAATTGCCAGCTTAGGTATATCATGGATATGTATGGCTAAATATTCCTCTTATGGCTCCCACAGCTGATGGAGCGGGTCACGAACCAGGATGCCCATATCAGTCACCTTGCGAGGTTGTGACATGAGGCAGGTCAGTAATACTCACACATTTACTGTCATAGGAAATAAAACTAAAAGTAGTAGTAAATTAATTGCCTGTATAAACCTGTATTGTTCAAGGAAAGTAATGCATACACTAGAGAATATGGCAGGAAGAGTCTCATATTGTTTGTATGTCAATAAAATTGTAATAGCCTGATAAAACAGGTCTAACTGCTGGACTGCATGTGTATATTCTGGTATCATATGGTAATGTTGATTTGCAATTATGTAATAGTACTGTTGTAGTTAGCACTCTGATACCCACACCGTACACCATAAATTGAATGTGTAGGAATGCCTGTATATGACAGGTGTAATCCCCAGAGGCCATTTAGTACAACTGATAGAACCATAGACAGTAAACAGGGAAAATTCAGACAACAAAAACTGAATAGCACATGCAACTGAGATGTGAACTGTTTGTTTAGCACACACAGCCACAGTTCAAATCCTGCCAGTGGCAGTAGTCTGCATACAGAATCATACCCCACTACTGTACAGATATGTCAAGAATGTCCAGTAAAGTGGCCCATATCTGTTGCCTATCAACCTGTCCCCCTGGGAAATCAGTGGGATGGTCCCAGACATATAGGCAGCAAACAGGAAATACAACTGATTGACACACATCTATGAGAACAAAGCTGGCACACTAGCAACTCCCCAATACCATATGTGAGTAAGAAGCCACGTATGTCCCATTTACACCCCAACTTGCCAAGCTGTGGTCAGAGTGTGTACATTAACAGAGTGAGATGTATGTGCATAATAGTAATGTGAAATCTGGTACTGTGTGTGAGGACATTCAGGTAGTACTAATAAGCATTCCTCCCACAGGTCTGTCAGATACCAACACTGTGCCCAGAATTACAAGAATGATATGCAGTTGCTCTGAATAATGAGGTATTACACATCACTGTTGCCCACACAGTCCTACAACATATAACTGTCTAGGATATCTGTATAAGAGTGTTGTAATATAAGGTTAGAATGCAAAAGCACAGGGGATTAATAAGACAGAAAGCAGATAGGAGATATACAGCAATATCTATATAGCAGACACAACTGTGACGGACAGTGTTTAATTTGTAGCAGATACAGCCATGGTCTGAATCCTGGGAGTGGAATTAGGCTGCATACAGAATCATACCCCACAACTGTACAGATGACACCAGAATGTCCAGTATATGTGCCCATATCTGCTGCCTGTCCCCCTGTCCCCCTGGTAAGTCTGTGGGATGATCCCAGATGATTAGCCAGCAAACAGGGGATACAAGTGATTGTCAAACATCTATGAGAACACACCTGTCACTGTAGCAACCCCTGAAATTGTTAGGAGAGTAATATTTCAAGTATGTTCTATTTACATTCCCACGTTGTTAAGCTGTGACCAGAGAGTGTACAGTAACAGAGTGAGATGCATGTGCATAATACTAATGTGTAATCCAGAACTTTGTGTGGCAACAGTCAGGTAGTGCTAACAAACATTGCTCCCACAGGTAAGTTGGATACAAACACTGTGCTGAGGAATACAGACCATTATAACCTGTACTGCTACTGTTCACTTTGGTATTGTAGGGAATTGTGAGTGTTGCAGTTTCTCTGAATAATAAAGTATCACTGGCCACTGTCGCCCACATTGTGCTACATAATATAACTGTGTAGGAAAGCATATATATGTGTGTGTCAGGTCACTAAAAATGGAAGAGGGCAATATCTTAGATATGTCCTGGCACACCAGCATGTAATCAACATATGGCCAGAGTCTGTGCAGAAAGAGTTGGATAGATATGTGCAAAACATCAACCTGGAATCCAGGAGTACGTGTAGAAACAGGTAGTTAGTGTTAACAAACAGTCCCTCCACAGGTGTACCAGGTAAGAGGTGTATACTCCAGGTAAAACCGGTTCATGTGTAACGATGACGACAGCCATAACACTGTCCAAACGTAGGCTATAGGGTAGTGTAGTAAGATTTGTAAGATACAGATAACAGCACTAACTAGGAAAATAATGTGGACTACAGGAATATACTAGTTGTTAATTAACATCTTTCTCTCCCACACCATATTTCCAACAATAATCAACATACCCACCCTAAATGGTATGTAATGACTCTGATAATGTCCAATTGTTTGATAAATATGTTAATGATTCCCATGCATGTGCTAAATTGAATTATTCCAACATTGGTGGCATGGTGCCATCAATGTACTTGCATGCTGTTCTTATTACCACTGTTGTCCCATATATGCATGTGTTCTGTTTGTCATGAAACTGTTCCGTATCTGATGTGTGGGTTAATGGGAATATCTATACATGCTGTTATACCTAATCCTGGAATGTGTTGACTATTACTAACCCACATATGATGATGAAATCTAAACACTATAGTACGCTTGGGAAGGCCGGTCCCAGTGGACCCACCTGTCCCACCTCAGCTGGCCATGGCTCCGGGCACCAGCATATCTGGGGTCCAACCCGGGACTGCCCTGTCTGTTGATCCTGCACCACCTTTGGGTGGAACCACCTCATGGGATGGGGCTCGCCCCCCCCCCCAGGAGTGGGCACAGACAGGCACCTGTCACCTATTGCCAGGGCAGGGCCGTGGTGTGTAGAGAGATTGACCAGCAGTTTGGTGATCTTCTATGCCAGCTCGAGGGCTGCATGTCATGATTAGAGAGTCAGTCTGGCTGTGCGACTCAGCCCCTAGTACAGCCACCTTCGGGGCTGTGAAGGTGCAGTGGTGACTGCCCATGGGTGGGGACTTCAGTCCCACTGTTAACACTAGGAGGCTTGTGGGCTTCCGATATCCCACCACCCCTCCCCATCAAGGTGTTTACCCCCCACGTGTCATATACCACCCCCTGTATGCATCATCTTTGTCTTGTCTGTTAACCTACCCAACCTACCTCCCCAAATATACCTACTACCCCTCCCCAACATCCCACTCTCACCTGAAAAAAAATAAAAGGGCAATCTGTTCCCCCAAAAAAATCTCACCCCATACATAGCTGTCCATTTCGCACACATGTTCTCTGGACACATGTAATCCGGTCTAATTGGCATCACAACGTATTATTGTTGTCCTCACCCACTCCCAGGGGTTTGAGTGTCCAAGTCTGTCTCCAAATTCAGTGCATATGCACAGCTGTTGCTGTAGAAGAAATGAGCAGCTGTTGACCTTCCCTACACCTTTCCTGCACATCCCTGGCTATTTTCACTACTGTCGTTCCCTCTTTGTGCCCCTTTTTTCACCACTTTCCTATCAACCCCTTCTTCTTTTCTTTTAAAGGAAATAGTGCAGGGGTAAGCGGGAGTAAACACTTTAAGCAGCAGTAAGCGGGTTTAAGCCTGTTTGTGCAGGGGTAAGCAATGCCTACACAGGTTAAGCAATTCAGAAGCTAACAGAGTATAAGAAACTGTAACAGGAAGTTAGCAGTGCTTACCTATGCGCAAACCCTTGCAAACCTGCTAACAACTGCTTTAAAGTGCCTTAATCACTCTGTATCCAGTGGCCCATGTTCTGCCCAGCAACAAAATAAACAGCTCAAACCCAGGACCTTGCACACCATAGCCAAAGTGATTTACCACTAAGCCATGTCAAATATACATAACACTGATGTTTTCAAAAACATATCATCCAGCCCACTCATTCAACAGTACAGAGAATGTATTCCAGCATTTAGATGTGTGTGTGTAAATATATTAATATCTAAACAGATGCAACATATCTGTATATATATATATATATATATATATATATATATATATATATATATATACATATATATAAATATATATGAACATATATACATGCAAATGCCTACATCTATAGATATGCATGTCTACAACTTTATGTCTCAATATATACGGCAGTTTATATATATGTCATCATATATATATATATATGTGTATATATATATATATATATATATATATATATATATATATATATATATATATATAGGTATATACGGACATACATCCATAGATAACAATGGAGAAATAACAAAAACATATATGTCCACATGCAACGTTAATAGGATTGAGAGGTACCAAACAATATACGTCTTGTACGAATAGGTATACCCCCCCAACAGCCAAACACCCCCCCCCTGCAATACACTACCAAGTGGTGCAGATCCCATAACCAGGACCAGACATGGTATGGGCATCCCTAGGATACATATACACAGACACATATATTCAGATACAAATATACATATATATGTATACATATATATAGATATATATGTAACTACACATTCACACGCAGAGATATGTACATAAAGTTACATATGTAGTATGTGCACACAATATGAAACAGCCACTATTCCTACAGTTACCACCTTACCAACTGGAGACTGTATGAGCCACCCATACAAATGACATTCATTGCCTACAACATATATCCACAGAGATATCAAAGGCTATAACACCAAACACAGGTGTGCATAAATGGGAAAGCTTTATTTGTGTACTATTACAGTTGTATATGCCATGTAATATAGCTTAGACATGGACATCCATATAAACTGAGTAATGCAACTGTGAAACAGGTATAGTAATACAGTAGTCCAGAAATGTTAACAAATGTTGCTGTCCAGGCCAAGGCCATTAAGTAGTACAATAGTAAAGACAGACTGGGCCACAGGATACCAAACAATCAAAGGTAAGTAATGCAGCCTCTAACTACACTCTGTAGACAATCTCTAGGGGGTAAAGTACTCAGTTGACACACGGGGATGTAACTGTTACATAACAAAGCCCAACTGATACCATCGCAAGCACACTGACAAACAGAACAGTCTGTATGGCATAGCAGGCTCTACAGGCATGCCACAGCACAGAGTAATATACACCTGTGTGTAAGTGCATCACCACAACCAATGTGAACCCAGCCACAACTACAAATGGCATGCTAGCATATGGACTATCTGTTCAACACCAACCTCATATGTGCCACCCACACTCTAACCCTACACATACTGAGCCGCTACACAGTGTGGTCCACTGCCTGTCTGTGGTATGGGACATGTGCGTGTATGGCCCTACAAACATGTAAGCTGATAGGGTAACATACAGTGGAGCAGCATGTAACATCAGATAGAACAGGCCAAGAACAATGACATCTACCACAGTCTGTACACAGGCCAAGGTACATACTAACAATACACACACACTGCCAACAATCACCCTAAGTATACAGACCTCAGTACTGTACACACAACTACAGAATTTCCAGGTTATGTCATCAAATGTAACCCCTACTATACATTACATGTGTAGCAGTCTGATATCTCACTGGGTTGTTATCAGATATGATGTCACTAATTATGGTGTACAGTACATATGCAGCCCTTACTGCATGACATATGTACAAAGGTTGTCAGGGTTGTGGCTGGAGACACATACACAGGGCTAATATTGACATGTTGCTGTGACAACCTCATACATTTACTGTTGTAACAGGGTTTGTTGCACCATATGTCCTATGAGGGATTTGAAATCAGTAACTCTCACAGCTGTCACCATCTACAGACTGCAATCCTCACACTACCTTCTGTAGTTCACAGATAGGTGCTCAGTGGATAACATCTGAAACAAAAGGCACCACACACTGGCCAGTCTGCAGATGGCTCTACAAATGGGTGTTCCCTCATATAGCACTGACATGGCAGGTATGTAAACATGTAGGACAGCCATATCCACACACACCATGTTAAACCAACATTACTCCAAATGCAGAATAACAGCACTTACTGTCTGTAGTCAGGTCAGGCACATCCCCCTCCTGTGTGTTGGCCTGTCTCCACAGTGTATGTTGTTAGAGGCACACCCCAATCCATCTGTGATGCTGTTTGCCAAACAACAGATTGAGTTCCTGCTCACAGTGAATGAAAGGCCCAACAGCAATGTGATGTTCCTAGATATTGGTGTGTGTTTCTATGCAATTGGCTATGGGAATGTTACCATAGCTGTTCCACATGCAATCAGCTAGAGGAGGGTTGCAATTCATCCAGAGACCATCAGCTAATCCTGAGCATCACTTAAAATACACATGCTGCTACCTAAGCAAAGCAGGTGTAAGTCTCCACATCCACCAGAGAGGGAGTAAGAGAGGCAGACAGAAGCACAGAAAAGCCAGGGAGGGGTGGGAGAGTAAAACCTATGCATGTTTGTTTCACACATCTACCAGTGCAGGGTATTAAACTCCTGACAACTATGCAGTGCTATCACATTTCCATGCAGTTATTGGATGCGCCACATAGGTTACACATTGGGGAGCCCTCAGAACGTATATGTGATGGTGAGTGACATCTGCAACAGGGATATGGTAGCTATGTGGTAGGTGTAGTACCCATGCCTGCCTGCATGAACAGGTGTTAGTGTCAACACAGCCAAGCTCTCACAGGGACGCATACACATTGCTACACTTGGCAGGGCCAGGAGTACAACTCATCACTAATGGGATTGTCACAACACAGTACTGTGCAGGTATCACATGCATCACAGGGGTCATACAGAGGTTATATGTGCAAAGGGTATGTGGAGGTGTCTGACATCAGACAAGATGCTTCAGTATGCTAATGGGGGTTGAAGTGATTGCGAATGAGGTCATATGCATCATATACCACCCACACAGACATGGGTGCCAGTACTGACATGCATGTGTGCACTGCTTCACGGGTGTGTTGTGGTTGACGGTGCCAGGTGGCTATACAAGGCTACGTGATGGGTATACCTTGGCATCAAACCACATGACAATGGTCTGCATTGTGGCTCAGGGCTGTAGTGTCTGAAGTTGCCCACACACGTGAGTACTGTATTCACCATCCAGTCACCTGGGTGACTATTGTGTATGGCAAATGCTGTGCATTTCTTGCCATGTATGTGTTCCTTAGTCCATGATATGGACAGCATCTGGGATGTGCACACCTCCCACATGCATGTACAGTGACATGTGGAACTGTACCTGGGGTGTCTGGCCTATGTTGTGTACACTGATCTTTATCATCAGATGTGCCAGACCTGGCCTCATGTGATGGGAACTGTTCATGGACAGCGGGTTGGCCCTGCTCCTACATTGATAGCATGATACCAGTATTCCTTGGTGTCAGTGGCATCTGTCCATACAAGGCTTGTGTTTCAGGCATGTTATGTCCTTTGTGGATCACATTGATTGTACCACAGGTATTGCAGGTGTCCAGTGGGGAACATGGTGGAAGTGCACTGTTGGCATGTACATGCCTATTGGACTGATGGACAGGGTGCCATGCCCTCTGTAGCCCACTGCAATCACACCATGGTTACTATCAGGGAACAATATGCAGGGTACTACCAACATAGTGGCTGTTGCCTAGGCAAGTGTGTGTGTGTGTGTGTGTGTGTGTGTGTGTGTGTGTGTGTGTGTGTGTGTGTGTGTATGAGACATGGGTTGAGAGTGTACCCTTGGTAATACAAGGCTTGCTAACATTGTTCAGCTGACATTGATGTCACATTTAGGAGTATGAATTTGCACCCCAGCCTCTTGGCTATTTCACATCTGTTATCCCTGTACGGTGGACATTGTGATATATACTTGGCCCACCATATAAGAAGTTTCTAAAACCCACTCCACATTGAGTCCAGTTGTTACACACTCACACCCACCGCCACACAGGATATGAATGACAAACAGACACACACCTGCCATGTCTGGAATTAGAACTCCTACCTAACTAGAAAATTGCACTACAACACTACGCGGTTATAGATGTGCCACGGAGATTACTGGGGCTCTCCTTCCCTAAAGGTGCATTTCACAGTGAATGACATCTGCAGGATTGTCTAAGTATGGCATTTGAATTGTAGTGAGTGTGACTAGTCTAAAATGCATTGCTCCCTAAACAAACATAGAAACACACACAAAACATCCACCAGTGCCATGTGTGGGGCTAGAACCCCTACCAGAGTTCTATATCAAACTACAGCATAATGCTGTTATAGGGTGCACCACAGAGATTATTGGAATCCTCCTTCCCCAAAGGTGTATTTCACAGTGAATAAGAACAGGATTGCCAAAGTAGGGCATTTTAATTGTAGTGAATGTGACTAGCCTAAAATGCATTGCTTCTACACCCACACACACACACACACACACACACACACACACACACACACACACACACACACACACACACACAAAACTGCCAGGTCTGGGATTAGAACTCCTACCTAACTATTGTATTACACTACAGCAGTACACAATTATAGGACGCGCTATGTAGATTCCTGGGCTACAACCTTCCCAGAAGTGTATTTCTAGGGGGATAACATCAGCAGCCTTGCCAAACTGGAGCATTTGGATTGTAGGGAATGTGACTACCCTACAAAGCATTGCTCTCTACACAGACAGAGTCAGACACACACTGCCACGTCTGGGATTAGAACTCCTATATAATTAGTTTATCACACTACAGCAGTATACAGTTATAGGATGCACTATGGAGATTACTGGGCTACAACCTTCCCAGAGGTGTATTTCTAGGTGGATGGCATCAGCAGCTTTACCAAAGTAAAGCATTTGAGGTGTAGGGAGTGTGACTATCCTAAAAAGCATTACTCTCTACACAGATAGAGTCAGACAGATACATACAAAGACACACACACACACACACACACACACACACACACACACACACACACACACACACTTGCCACTTCTGGGATTAGAACTCCTACCTAATTAATTTATCACACTACAACAGTACACAGTTAAATGATGCACTATGTAGATTACTGGGCTACAGCTTTCCCAGAGGTGTATATCTAGGTGGAAGACATCACCAGCCTTACCAAAGTAAAGCATTTGAGTTGTAGGGAGTGTGACTACCCTAAAAACATTGCTCTCTACACAGACACAGACAGACACACATACACACATACACACTTGTCATGTCTGGGATTGGAACTCCTACCTAACTAGTTTACCACAATACAGCAGTGTGCAGTTATGGGATGTGCCATGGAGATTACTGGGCTATAACTCTCCCAAAGGTGTGATTCACAGTGGATGACATCAGCAGGTTTGTCATAGTAGGGCTATGAGGAGGGCAGTTTGTGTGCATGGGCTATAACCCATTCATCTAGAGGTTGACACACCACATGCGGGCACACACAGGGTCATATTCCACAGGTACGTGTATAAAGCTGCTAGATGACTATTTCCTTGTACAGTCATATTGCACAGCTAGCACGTGCACCACATAGTCTGTAATGCTGACAGATACTGGTGGCTAGTATCTACAGTGAGTTACATCTGAACCTCCTGTGGTTGTGGCCCTTTGGCTGTGTGCTGGGTGCGACAGACCTGGATGGCTCCTTGTCACAGTCACCCTCTTCCACGCATCTATGTATGCCTACCTTTGGCTTATTATAGTGTGCTGTTCTTAGATATATGACTGTATTTCTGTCCATTGTGTGTGCAAAGTATGTGTGGTGCACACTGAGGATACACCTGACTATTTCTATATTTCTACACAGGATTGGGGGGGCACACCTGACTGTTACTACATTAATTCATAGGATGGGGGGCACACCTGACTATTTCTACATTTCTACACAGGATAGGGGACACACCTTACTGTTACTACATGTCTACATAGGATAGGGGGACACACCTGACACTTGTACACATTTGCTATGACAGTACTGGTATGTTTGGTACTCCATTTCATTCTGTAGTCTTACCTATCATGCTGACTAGAGGCATACCAGTGTACTACAGATATTAGCTTTTATTTACCTACATATTAGTTTCTGACTTCCTATCCTTCAGAACTGATGTCCCACTGCCTGACCTGCTGTAGTCTGTCTGTGTAGGCCTGGGGGGGAGGTTACCCATAGGCCTCATTCAGAGGCAATAGCACAGCCTTTGTTTGTGTTTGTCTACACCTGTCCTACTGACTGTGACTGTTGTTGGGTATGTGAACCCCTGACTGGCATGTGTGAGTCACATACCATGTAGGTGTCCCAGTATTGAGGGTGGTGCTGCAGGGCTGCCTATGTCAGATGCACATAGTACACTCCCTACACATGGTTGAGCACAGGTAGTGTAATGTTTGGCATCCCTTTTACTGTATGTGAGAGTCAGAGAGAGGTGCTATTCCCTGGGTTCCTCCTTTGTCAGTGTATATGCTATATGTTGCCCCTTTGCTAAGGCCAAGGCACACTGGGCACGCCTCCTTCTGCCTACTGGGGCAGGCTCAGGTTGTTCCTCCTCCTTCGAGTCACTCTGTGGCTGTGCAGGCCTTGGCAGTGGTGGGGGGGGGGTTGTGTGGCCCTGCCCCATGCTCTTCCTGCTGCAGCTGTTTCTGCAGGAGCATATTGTGTAACATGGCACATCCGAGGACAATTTGGGTACATGTAACTGGTGAGTACTGCAAGGCTCCACCAGATGTGTCCAGGCACCAGAACCGTGACTTAAGCATCCCAAACACTTGTTCTACTATAACCCTGGTCTGTGCATGTGCCTCATTATGGAGTTCTTGTTTGGATGTGTGTGCATTTCTGATGTGTGTCATCAGCCATGGCTCCAGTGCGTATCCAGCATCCCCCACTAGGTGACCATGAGGGATGCCCAAACTGGCAAATCTCTGGTACAGCTGCGTCAGATGCCAGATGTGGGAATCATGATAGCTTCCAGGGCAGCAAGCACACACATTCATTATTATGTCCTGGGCATTGCACACAACCTGGCAGTTGATGGAGGGGAAGCACTTGCAGTTGATGTAGACCCTACCCGCTCACTGGGTGGTGATTTGATGCATATGTGCATGCAGTCTATAGCACCCACTACCTCAGGGTATTCTGCTATTTGGTGGAACAGCTGCATATTGTTGGCCAATGCCTCATGGGTGTTGGGGAAATATATGTGCTCATCGACATGTGCTGATATGGCATCCAGGAACTGGTGGAGTACCCTGGATGCTGATGCCTGTGAGATCCCCATCATATTCCCATTTGGCCTTTGGAAGGAACCTGTAGCTAGTATTTTTAGGCCTACACATACCTTGGTATCCACTGGGATGGGTTCCCCTCTCTTAGTTCTGTTTGTCAGGCGTGGCCGGCACAGCTCAACAATTTGCTGTAGGAGGTCCCTGTCCACCCTATAGCACTTCACTATCTCCAGCTCATGTAGCCACTGGTAGGTTACCCTGGGTCTGTACACTCTTTTCCATCTCCTCACGGTTGGTTGGTCGACGGCATTCACATCCTCACCACACTCAGCTTCTTCCACAAGTTGTTGTATGATAACTATTGCAGCCCCTATCATTTTGCTGTTGTGAGTGTTAAAAGTTCCCTGCTTGTTTACAAAGGCGGTGTAGATTGTGGGAAAAACCAGAGGAGAAGGTGTTTGCATAGTTTATAGTAGTGTTTTGGGCTGGGCTGGTTTGCTGCCTGTGTAATTGGCTGATTCTAATACATTTCACCTGCCAGCTATGCAAACAGAGTACTCAGATGTGAACAATGCTGCTATTTCCTGGTTTAACTTTTTTTTAAAACCTTTAAAACCTGGTGCATGGTGCGCACACCTGCTTAGGCAATATAAAGAGTGCTAGGCAGATTCAAACACAGCCCTTAGCTTAGCTGTGCTAAGCTAGGAGCAAACCCGGGCCACAGGGCTCCAATCTGCTTGCAATATGCCTGACACACACACACCCATGATGTCAGCTAACTCCTAGGCTTGCACCAAGCTATTCCTACTCTTACACTGTTGGGACCTGACTAGCATGCTGGGGAAAACTGGGATTCACTATCATTCCCCTCATTTGCATAGGATTGCCTGCTAATGCATAGTTACATGTCTCACACTGAGCCTCCCCCCTTAGCAACCACTACTCACTGGCCATGTTGTCTTCTGCCTGCCATTGATTTACTTGGCAGAATAGTTATTTTAGTTAGAATACTTAATTTAGGTTTATTTTCTTATTTTCCCCTCAATTCCATTTGCACGCCACTGCCCTACGCTTAAACAGCCGAGATCGGCTAAAAAAAATAAAAGTTGATTTTTTTGGGCTGTTTGCAATACCAATGGCCTTATACTTGGCCATTGGCATGGTTCCTAACTGATATGCAGCCTTTATTTGGAGCTGTCACAGCTCCGTTTCGGATTTTGCAGAAATGTACTCAGTTATTAACCGAGTACACTTCTGTACATTGCACTAGTCTTGCACGGCTGGTTGCAAGCTTCCTGGATCGCATGGCTTTCTCCTGCAAATGGGGTGATTTGCATACAGGGGCTTAGTCCATGCAGGATTAGTGGAGGAGCGCTCATGCAAGGCCCTGCAGATTGGTCCTGGATCGCACGGCAGACATATTGCCTGCTAGATTTTCTGCACTGATATTGCACGTCATGCAAGGCATAGAGAATCCGGGAGATAATATTGACAACTGACACATAATAATGGAGGTAGCAAGTTTGTAGAAGACATAACCTTGGGAACAAACACATCTAATGCAGGTAGACCATGAGCATATATTAAGATGTAACATTAGCAACTGATATGTCTTAATACAGGTTGTTCTTGAGAATATTGTAGTACATATCCTTATCTTCTGATATGTAATAATGCAGGTAATACATGAGAACACAGTAAGAAGTTATGCTAGACACTAACATATAACATAGACAATATTCTCACAATGAGAGAATATAGTGAGATCTATCCTTGGGAAAAGACGCATCATAATGCAGGTAGGATGTAAAAATATAGTAAGATGTCATTTTAAAAACTGACATGTCATAATGTTGATAGCACATGTGAATACTGTAAGACTAAATCTTAGCAGCTTACATATCATAACACAGGTTGCTCCTGACAATATTGTAAGACATAACTTTAGCAATAAATACATCATAATAGAGGTAGAATGTTTGAAAAAAGCATGACGTACCCTTGGCAACAGGCAGGAGAGAAAGCTGGCAGCATGTGAGAATCTAGTAACATGTAACCTTAGCAGTTGACCCATCCTAATACAGATAGCATATGAGAATAGAAGAAACCTTCACAACTGACATGTTATAATGTAGATAGCACAGGACAATGGATTTAAGATATACATTTAAAAACTAATAAGTAATAATGAATGCAGCAGGAGAGAATATATTAAGACATAACTTTGGCTTTTGACATATCATAATGAAGGCAGTATATTAGAAAATAGCAAGACATAGCCTTGGTAATTAACACTTCATAATGTAGGTCGCGCTTGAGGATATAGTATGACAGAACCTTTGGAAATAGCATGTCATAATGCAGATAGAACATGAGAATATAGTAAGATATAACTTTAGCAAGTAGTACACTATAATGCAGGTAGCCCATCAGATTATAGAAGGACTTAACATTAGCAAATGGCATGCTATAATGCAGGTAGGCTGTGAGAAAATATCAAGTTATAATCTTTGTGAATGGCATACCATAAAGCAACAAATATATGAGATTATCATATGATGTATAATTACTGAATTAGATAACATAATGAAGGTAGCATGTGGAAGTAAGAAGTAACCTTAGCCATTGACAGACCAGGTCTACTTCAGAAGACCGAAATCTCACTTACCTGAGTTTGAAAATATCCACATGAAAAATCCGATACTCCAGAAGACTGACCGCTAAGAACACCAATAGATCACTAAGGGTAAAAAAATGCTCGCCCAACCCCACAAACACACTTACACCAAAGCAAAGAAAACCCACCCCCCAACTAAATATACCAACTCTGAGATAGCACTAAAGCGGAGGTAAGGGGCAAAGGTCAACATGGCCAAGCGGTTACTTACCCATAGTAATCTGTCAGTGTTCTGAGCATTCCGTCTTCTGAAGTTTCGGGTTCTTTGTGTCGGTGTTTTGAAAGTCAGGTGGGATTTTGGTCTAATGAAGTAGACCTGATAGATCGTGTGTGTGTGTGTTTTATATATATATATATATATATATATATATATATATATATATATATATATATGGGTCTAGGACACATACTCAACCAGCATATGTCTGAATCACAAAGCATCGAACACACATACACGAAAGCGCTTAACATCAAAAAGCGCTTCAGTGTATGTGTAGTTCAAAAAAAAAAATCTACATTTCTGCAGGGGGGCTTCACCCCCTGTACCCACCACACCACCCTACTTTATTACTCTTACTCCAAGATTGCACTACAGTGGGGAAAAGAGAATTTTTCCCTTACCTGCACTGCAGTCCGCTCTACGAAACAGGCACACATACACGGAAGCGTTTGTCGATATTAAGCGCTTTCGTGTATGTGTGTTCAATGTTTTGTGATTCAGACATATGCTAGTCGAGCATGTGTCCGGATCCCATATATAGTCGAGCATGTGTCCGGATCCCATATATATATATATATATATATATATATATATATATATATATATATATATACACACACACACATATACTCGATATACACTCATATCTAGATCTATATATATATATGTATGGATTTACTTTATATCCTCGAAATACTGAAGTGTTGAACTTCATTATTTCGAAGCTATAAAGTCAAATTTTTGAAACATAGAAAACTAAGAAGTGCGAAATTCAAAATCTCGCACACTTGAGATTTTGAATTTCACGCTACTACTGCACACACACACACACACACACACACACACACACACACACACACACACCATCCTCCCCACACACAAACACAAGCTCTCTACTACATAAAAACAGGGGGGAGCCCCCCTGCACTCCCCACGCCCCCCTACTTAAATATTCTAACTCTGATGTCGCACTACACACAAGCACACACACATCACCACACAAGCTACATTCTGCTCGTACACACACATCACAGCAACAAAACGCACTAACACACACCGCACCACAGTGACATCTGCAACAGGGATATGGTAGCTATGTGGTAGGTGTAGTACCCATGCCTGCCTGCATGAACAGGTGTTAGTGTCAACACAGCCAAGCTCTCACAGGGACACATACACATTGCTACACTTGGCAGGGCCAGGAGTACAACTCATCACTAATGGGATTGTCGCAACACAGTACTGTGCAGGTATCACATGCATCAAAGGGGTCATACAGAGGTTATATGTGCAAAGGGTATGTGGAGGTGTCTGACATCAGACAAGATGCTTCAGTATGCTAATGGGGGTTGAAGTGATTGTGAATGTGGTCATATGCATCATATACCACCCACACAGACATGGGTGCCAGTACTGACATGCATGTGTGCACTGCTTCACGGGTGTGTTGTGGTTGACGGTGCCAAGTGGCTATACAAGGCTATGTGATGGGTATACCTTGGCATCAAACCACATGACAATGGTCTGCATTGTGGCTCAGGGCTGTAGTGTCTGAAGTTGCCCACACAGGTGAGTACTGTATTCACCATCCAGTCACCTGGGTGACTATTGCGTATGGCAAATGCTGTGCATTGCTTGCCATGTATGTGTTCCTTAGTCCATGATATGGACAGTGTTTGGGGTGTGCACACCTCCCACATGCATGTACAGTGACATGTGGAACTGTACCTGGGGTGTCTGGCCTATGTTGTGTACACTGATCTTTATCATCAGATGTGCCAGACCTGGCCTCATGTGACGGGAACTGTTCATGGACAGCGGGTTGGCCCTGCTCCTACATTGATAGCATGATACCAGTATTCCCTGGTGTCAGTGGCATCTGTCCATACAAGGCTTGTGTTTCAGGCATGTTATGTCCTTTGTGGGTCACATTGATTGCACCACAGGTATTGCAGGTGTCCAGTGGGGAACATGGTGGAAGTGCACTGTTGGCATGTACATGCCTATTGGACTGATGGACAGGGTGCCATGCCCTCTGTAGCCCACTGCAATCACACCATGGTTACTATCAGGGAACAATATGCAGGGTACTACCAACATAGTGGCTGTTGCCTAGGCAAGTGTGTGTGTGTGTGTGTGTGTGTGTGTGTGTGTGTGTGTGTGTGTGTGTGTGTGTGTGTGTATGAGACATAGGTTGAGAGTGTACCCTTGGTAATACAAGGCTTGCTAACATTGTTCAGCTGACATTGATGTCACATTTAGGAGTATGGATTTGCACCCCAGCCTCTTGGCTATTTCACATCTGTTATCCCTGTACGGTGGACATTGTGATATATACTTGGCCCACCATATAAGAAGTTTCTAAAACCAACTCCACATTGAGTCCAGTTGTTACACACTCACAACCACCGCCACACAGGATATGAATGACAAACACAGACACACACCTGCCATGTCTGGAATTAGAACTCCTACCTAACTAGAAAATTGCACTATAACACTACGCGGTTATAGATGTGCCACAGAGATTACTGGGGCTCTCCTTCCCTAAAGGTGCATTTCACAGTGAATGACATCTGCAGGATTGTCTAAGTATGGCATTTGAATTGTAGTGAGTGTGACTAGTCTAAAATGCATTGCTCCCTAAACAAACATAGAAACACACACAAAACATCCACCAGTGCCATGTGTGGGGCTAGAACCCCTACCAGAGTTCTATATCAAACTACAGCATAATGCTGTTATAGGGCGCACCATGGAGATTATTGGAATCCTCCTTCCCCAAAGGTGTATTTCACAGTGAATAAGAGCAGGATTGCCAAAGTAGGGCATTTTAATTGTAGTGAGTGTGACTAGCCTAAAATGCATTGCTTCTACACACACACACACACACACACACACACACACACACACACACACACACACACACACACACAAAACTGCCAGGTCTGGGATTAGAACACCTACCTAACTATTGTATTACACTACAGCAGTACACAATTATAGGACGCGCTATGTAGATTCCTGGGCTACAACCTTCCCAGAGGTGTATTTCTAGGGGGATAACATCAGCAACCTTGCCAAACTGGAGCATTTGGATTGTAGGGAATGTGACTACCCTACAAAGCATTGCTCTCTACACAGACAGAGTCAGACACACACTGCCACGTCTGGGATTAGAACTCCTATATAATTAGTTTATCACACTACAGCAGTATACAGTTATAGGATGCACTATGGAGATTACTGGGCTACAACCTTCCCAGAGGTGTATTTCTAGGTGGATGGCATCAGCAGCCTTACCAAAGTAAAGCATTTGAGGTGTAGGGAGTGTGACTATCCTAAAAAGCATTACTCTCTACACAGATAGAGTCAGACAGATACATTCACAGACACACACACACACACACACACACACACACACACACACACACACACACACACACACACACACACACACACACACACACACTTGCCACTTCTGGGATTAGAACTCCTACCTAATTAATTTATCACACTACAACAGTACACAGTTATATGATGCACTATGTAGATTACTGGGCTACAGCTTTCCCAGAGGTGTATATCTAGGTGGAAGACATCACCAGCCTTACCAAAGTAAAGCATTTGAGTTGTAGGGAGTGTGACTACCCTAAAAAACATTGCTCTCTACACAGACACAGACAGACACACATACACACTTGTCATGTCTGGGATTGGAACTCCTACCTAACTAGTTTACCACAATACAGCAGTGCGCAGTTATGGGATGTGCCATGGAGATTACTGGGCTATAACTCTCCCAAAGGTGTATTTCACAGTGGATGACATCAGCAGGTTTGTCATAGTAGGGCTATGAGGAGGGCAGTTTGTGTGCATGGGCTATAACCCATTCATCTAGAGGTTGAAACACCACATGCGGGCACACACAGGGTCATATTCCACAGGTACATGTATAAAGCTGCTAGATGAATATTTCCTTGTACAGTCATATTGCACAGCTAGCACGTGCACCACATAGTCTGTAATGCTGACAGATACTGGTGGCTAGTATCTACAGTGAGTTACATCTGAACCTCCTGTGGTTGTGGCCCTTTGGCTGTGTGCTGGGTGGGACAGGCCTGGATGGCTCCTTGTCACAATCACCCTCTTCCACACATCTATGTATGCCTACCTTTGGCTTATTATAGTGTGCTGTTCTTAGATATATAACCGTATTTCTGTCCATTGTGTGTGCAAAGCATGTGCGGTGCACACTGAGGATACACCTGACTATTCCTATATTTCTACACAGGATTGGGGGGGCACACCTGACTGTTACTACATTAATTCATAGGATGGGGGGCACACCTGACTATTTCTACATTTCTACACAGGATAGGGGACACACCTTACTGTTACTACATGTCTACATAGGATAGGGGGACACACCTGACACTTGTACACATTTGCTATGACAGTACTGGTATGTCTGGTACTCCATTTCATTCTGTAGTCTTACCTATCATGCTGACTAGAGGCATACCAGTGTACTACAGATATTAGCTTTTATTTACCTACATATTAGTTTCTGACTTCCTATCCTTCAGAACTGATGTCCCACTGCCTGACCTGCTGTAGTCTGTCTGTGTAGGCCTGGGGGGGAGGTTACCCATAGGCCTCATTCAGAGGCAATAGCACAGCCTTTGTTTGTGTTTGTCTACACCTGTCCTACTGACTGTGACTGTTGTTGGGTATGTGAACCCCCCTGACTGGCATGTGTGAGTCACATACCATGTAGGTGTCCCAGTATTGAGGGTGGTGCTGCAGGGCTGCCTATGTCAGATGCACATAGTACACTCCCTACACATGGTTGAGCACAGGTAGTGTAATGTTTGGCATCCCTTTTACTGTATGTGAGAGTCAGAGAGAGGTGCTATTCCCTGGGTTCCTCCTTTGTCAGTGTATATGCTATATGTTGCCCCTTTGCTAAGGCCAAGGCACACTGGGCACGCCTCCTTCTGCCTACTGGGGCAGGCTCAGGTTGTTCCTCCTCCTTCGAGTCACTCTGTGGCTGTGCAGGCCTTGGCAGTGGTGGGGGGGGGGGTTGTGTGGCCCTGCCCCATGCTCTTCCTGCTGCAGCTGTTTCCGCAGGAGCATATTGTGTAACATGGCACATCCGAGGACAATTTGGGTACATGTAACTGGTGAGTACTGCAAGGCTCCACCAGATGTGTCCAGGCACCAGAACCGTGACTTAAGCATCCCAAACACTTGTTCTACTATAACCCTGGTCTGTGCATGTGTCTCATTATGGAGTTCTTGTTTGGATGTGTGTGCATTTCTGATGTGTGTCATCAGCCATGGCTCCAGTGCGTATCCAGCATCCCCCACTAGGTGACCATGAGGGATGCCCAAACTGGCAAATCTCTGGTACAGCTGCGTCAGATGCCAGATGTGGGAATCATGATAGCTTCCAGGGCAGCAAGCATACACATTCATTATTATGTCCTGGGCATTGCACACAACCTGGCAGTTGATGGAGGGGAAGCACTTGAAGTTGATGTAGACCCTACCCGCTCACTGGGTGGTGATTTGATGCATATGTGCATGCAGTCTATAGCACCCACTACCTCAGGGTATTCTGCTATTTGGTGGAACAGCTGCATATTGTTGGCCAATGCCTCATGGGTGTTGGGGAAATATATGTGCTCATCGACATGTGCTGATATGGCATCCAGGAACTGGTGGAGTACCCTGGATGCTGATGCCTGTGAGATCCCCATCATATTCCCATTTGGCCTTTGGAAGGAACCTGTAGCTAGTATTTTTAGGCCTACACATACCTTGGTATCCACTGGGATGGGTTCCCCTCTTAGTTCTGTGTGTCAGGCGTGGCCGGCACAGCTCGACAGTTTGCTGTAGGAGATCCCTGTCCACCCTATATCCCTTCACTATCTCCAGCTCATGTAGCCACTGGTAGGTTACCCTGGTCTGTACACTCTTTTCCATCTCCTCACGGTTGGTTGGTCGACGGCATTCACATCCTCACCACACTCAGCTTCTTCCACAAGTTGTTGTATGATAACTATTGCAGCCCCTATCATTTTGCTGTTGTGAGTGTTAAAAGTTCCCTGCTTGTTTACAAAGGCGGTGTAGATTGTGGGAAAAACCAGAGGAGAAGGTGTTTGCATAGTTTATAGTAGTGTTTTGGGCTGGGCTGGTTTGCTGCCTGTGTAATTGGCTGATTCTAATACATTTCACCTGCCAGCTATGCAAACAGAGTACTCAGATGTGAACAATGCTGCTATTTCCTGGTTTAACTTTTTTTTAAAACCTTTAAAACCTGGTGCATGGTGCGCACACCTGCTTAGGCAATATAAAGAGTGCTAGGCAGATTCAAACACAGCCCTTAGCTTAGCTATGCTAAGCTAGGAGCAAACCCGGGCCACAGGGCTCCAATCTGCTTGCAATATGCCTGACACACACACCCCCATGATGTCAGCTAACTCCTAGGCTTGCACCAAGCTATTCCTACTCTTACACTGTTGGGACCTGACTAGCATGCTGGGGAAAACTGGGATTCACTATCATTCCCCTCATTTGCATAGGATTGCCTGCTAATGCATAGTTACATGTCTCACACTGAGCCTCCCCCCTTAGCAACCACTACTCACTGGCCATGTTGTCTTCTGCCTGCCATTGATTTACTTGGCAGAATAGTTATTTTAGTTAGAATACTTAATTTAGGTTTATTTTCTTATTTTCCCCTCAATTCCATTTGCACGCCACTGCCCTACGCTTAAACAGCCGAGATCGGCTAAAAAAAATAAAAGTTGATTTTTTTGGGCTGTTTGCAATACCAATGGCCTTATACTTGGCCATTGGCATGGTTCCTAACTGATATGCAGCCTTTATTTGGAGCTGTCACAGCTCCGTTTCGGATTTTGCAGAAATGTACTCAGTTATTAACCGAGTACACTTCTGTAGATTGCACTAGTCTTGCACGGCTGGTTGCAAGCTTCCTGGATCGCATGGATTTCTCCTGCAAATGGGGTGATTTGCATACAGGGGCTTAGTCCATGCAGGATTAGTGGAGGAGCGCTCATGCAGGGCCCTGCAGATTGGTCCTGGATCGCACGGCCGACATATTGCCTGCTAGACTTTCTGCACTGATATTGCACGTCGTGCAAGGCATAGAGAATCCGGGGGATAATATTGACAACTGACACATAATAATGGAGGTAGCAAGTTTGTAGAAGACATAACCTTGGGAACAAACACATCTAATGCAGGTAGACCATGAGCATATATTAAGATGTAACATTAGCAACTGATATGTCTTAATACAGGTTGTTCTTGAGAATATTGTAGTACATATCCTTATCTTCTGATATGTAATAATGCAGGTAATACATGAGAACACAGTAAGAAGTTATGCTAGACACTAACATATAACATAGACAATATTCTCACAATGAGAGAATATAGTGAGATCTATCCTTGGGAAAAGACGCATCATAATGCAGGTAGGATGTAAAAATATAGTAAGATGTAATTTTAAAACTGACATGTCATAATGTTGATAGCACATCTGAATACTGTAAGACTAAATCTTAGCAGCTTACATATCATAACACAGGTTGCTCCTGACAATATAGTAAGACATAACTTTAGCAATAAATACATCATAATAGAGGTAGAATGTTTGAAAAAAGCATGACGTACCCTTGGCAACAGGCAGGAGAGAAAGCTGGCAGCATGTGAGAATCTAGTAACATGTAACCTTAGCAGTTGACCCATCCTAATACAGATAGCATATGAGAATAGAAGAAACCTTCACAACTGACATGTTATAATGTAGATAGCACAGGACAATGGATTTAAGATATACATTTAAAAACTAATAAGTAATAATGAATGCAGCAGGAGAGAATATAGTAAGACATAACTTTGGCTTCTGACATATCATAATGAAGGCAGTATATTAGAAAATAGCAAGACATAGCCTTGGTAATTAACACTTCATAATGTAGGTCGCACTTGAGGATATAGTATGACAGAACCTTTGGAAATAGCATGTCATAATGCAGATAGAACATGAGAATATAGTAAGATATAACTTTAGCAAGCAGTACACTATAATGCAGGTAGCCCATCAGATTATAGAAGGACTTAACCTTAGCAAATGGCATGCTATAATGCAGGTAGGCTGTGAGAAAATATCAAGTTATAATCTTTGTGAATGGCATACCATAATGCAACAAATATATGAGATTATCGTATGATGTATAATTACTGAATTAGATAACATAATGAAGGTAGCATGTGGAAGTAAGAAGTAACCTTAGCCATTGACAGACCAGGTCTACTTCAGAAGACTGAAATCCCACTTACCTGAGTTTGAAAATATCCACATGAAAAATCCGATACTCCAGAAGACTGACCGCTAAGAACACCAATAGATCACTAAGGGTAAAAAAATGCTCGCCCAACCCCACAAACACACTTACACCAAAGCAAAGAAAACCCACCCCCCAACTAAATATACCAACTCTGAGATAGCACTAAAGCGGAGGTAAGGGGCAAAGGTCAACATGGCCAAGCGGTTACTTACCCATAGTAATCTGTCAGTGTTCTGAGCATTCCGTCTTCTGAAGTTTCGGGTTCTTTGTGTCGGTGTTTTGAAAGTCGGGTAAGTGGGATTTTGGTCTAATGAAGTAGACCCGATAGATCGTGTGTGTGTGTGTTTTATATATATATATATATATATATATATATATATATATATATATATATATATATGGGTCTAGGACACATACTCAACCAGCATATGTCTGAATCACAAAACATCAAACACACATACACGAAAGCGCTTAACATCAAAAAGCGCTTCAGTGTATGTGTAGTTCAAAAAAAAAAATCTACATTTCTGCAGGGGGGCTTCACCCCCTGTACCCACCACACCACCCTACTTTATTACTCTTACTCCAACATTGCACTACAGTGGGGAAAAGAGAATTTTTCCCTTACCTGCACTGCAGTCCGCTCTACGAAACAGGCACACATACAGGCGCTTGTCGATATTAAGCGCTTTCGTGTATGTGTGTTCAATGTTTTGTGATTCAGACATATGCTAGTCGAGCATGTGTTCGGATCCCATATATAGTCGAGCATGTGTCCGGATCCCATATATATATATATATATATATATATATATATATATATATATATATATATATATATACATACACACACACATATACTCGATATACACTCATATCTAGATCTATACCTATATATATATATATATATATATATATATATATATATATATATATATATGTATGGATTTACTTTATATCCTCGAAATACTGAAGTGTTGAACTTCATTATTTCGAAGCTATAAAGTCAAATTTTTGAAACATAGAAAACTAAGAAGTGCGAAATTCAAAATCTCGCACACTTGAGATTTTGAATTTCACGCTACTACTGCACACACACACACACACACACACACACACACACACACACACACACACACACACACACACACACACACCATCATCCCCACACACAGACACAAGCTCTCTACTACATAAAACAGGGGAGCCCCTGCCCCACTCTACTTAAATATTCTAACTCTGATGTCGCACTACACACAAGCACACACACATCACCACACAAGCTACATTCTGCTCGTACACACACATCACAACAACAAAATGCACTAACACACACCACAGCCCCTTCCCAAAACCCTTAACATAGGTTCATAGTTTCATAGGTAGGTACTAGGCTATCTGCCTGAAGGCATTTATAAGCCTAGCCAGAATGTGTTGGCTTTCGCCACTCCCTTAGATTAGCTCCCTGTGCCTCTGTCCAGCAGAGCCACTGAAGTGATCCCCAGGGTAAACTTTCTGTTTCCCATCCACTCATCAAGGTTTTCTCTTGAAGATTGCTAGCGAGGAGCTCTGCCTAATGTAGATTGGAATCTTGTTCCAAAGCATGGGAAGTCTATGGGACAGGAATCTATCCCTCCAGCACATCCTATTTATTGTTGTGGTAAGGTTTAGATCCCTAGAGCGTGTGGCTCGGGGGGGATAAAGTTTTCTTTAGGTGGAGCATGTCCATCAATTCTGGGTTGGACATGGCCTTATATGTCAAGCAGAGATCACCTCTGAGCAGGTGGTATGCAACCGAGTACAGCTGGAGTTTCTTCATTTGAGTTGCATAGGGCATCTGTTTGAGGCCAGTGATCCTCTCGGTGAGGTACTTCTGTGGTCTTTCCAGCTGTTGCAGGTGTCTTGTAAGGTACATCCCAAATGGGGCATTGCACTCTATGATGGGTCTGATGAATGATAAGTAGAGGGGCACAATGACCTCTTTTAATCTGGATGCAAACCCTTTTATGATTAGGTAAGCCACATAGAAGGATATTCTAACCACTTTGGCAATGTGATTATCAAAGGAGAGATTACTATCTACTTGGGTCCCCAGATCCCTTATTACGTTTTCCATATTTAGGGGACTACCACATATGTGATAGTTTGTGGGTACTTTGTTATTTCCAAAGGGAATAACTATGCACTTTTTGGCATTTAGCTTGAGGTCATGATTTTGACACCAGGTATCTGTCTCAGTGAGACCCTTTTACAGGATGTCTGTGCCAGCCGGTGAGTCAATTATAGCCCCTAGTTTGCAGTCGTCTGTGAACTTGGTCAGCCATAGTCCTCCTGTGTTTGTCTGAACCTCTGAGAGGTATATTCTGAACGGGAGGGGTCCTAGGACTGAGCCCTGGGGAATGCCACTTGTAACCGGTTTAGAGTCAGACCTAGCTCCCGCAACTCTCACCATGTGGGTTCTGTCCATGAGCCAATTGGCAACCCATCTTGTGACATAGGGGTTTATGTTCAGGCTGGTGAGCTTGTCTATAATACCAAAATGGGGAATGGTGTCAAAGGCCTTTGCGATGTCTAGGTAGGCTGTGTGTACCACCTTTCCCTCATCTATAGCCTTGGTAACTGTCTCAAAGAAGTCCACCAGGTTTAGGAGGCATGATCTGCCCTTAACAAAGTCAAACTGGGTAGGGTCCAATGTTTGGAGGTTCCCAATGTCTCTGTTAATGAGTTCCATGATGATGCATTCCATAGCCTTGCAGACCAAGCTAGTCAGGCTTATAGGGCGATAGTTTACAGGGTCTGTTGTGGCTCCACCTTTGTGGAGCAGAATAACTGTTGCTGTGCACCACTCTATGGGTACGTAGCCTGTGGCGAGGTTGAGTTTGAACAGTGTGTTTAGGTGAGGGGTTAGTTCATCTTTGAGCTCGTGTAGGACGCAGCCTGGGACATCGTCTGGTCCCATTGATGCTGTGTTTTTGGCTTTGCAGAGGGATATTTTAACCTGAGTTTCTGTGATTTCAGGGGCTCTACATTCTTCTGGTATGGTTATGGGCTCTTTTGGGGGTGAAGTTTGCATTGAACCTGTCTGCTAGGATGTTGGCAATATCGGTTGGTTCAGTGTATTTTGTGCCATTCTGCACTAACTCCGAGCAGATCTGAGCATTGCCAGTTAGATTCTTGACATAGCTAGTGAATGCCTTGTGGTTATCTTTGGAGTCCTTGGCAAGATTTCTTTCAAAGCTCATCTTGGATGATTTTATGAGGGATCATAGTTTCTTGCTGATACTGATCAGGGATGTCTTCCCTTCTTGGGATTTTACTCTTTTCTGTAGTAGTTTCCTCCTTCTATTGTATAGCTTGCTTATGGCAGGCGTCCACCTGACTAGTTTCCTTTTCTTGGAGGAGTGAGTCTTGGTTTTACTTGGGATAGCATGATCCATGCATTGTTGTAGGTGCCCGTAGAATGCATTAGTAAAGGATTTTGCAGCTTGGACAGTGTTATCCTTTAGCATGGGGGCTTTGAAACTTTCCACCTCCATCTTAAGTAATGTGAAGTTTGCTTTTGAAAATTTTATCACGGTGGTTTACTTGTCTGGGGGTGGGGGCAGAATGTGGCTATCCAAAGTTATTTGTTTATGGTCAGATCTAACCAGCGAGGGGTTGACCTCTGGTGTGGAACACCGGTCGCCCATGTTGGTGATGACCAGGTCCAATATGTTGTCACTTCTGGTGGGAGTGTTGACCAGTTGTTCCAGAGCCTTTGAGTTTATAAATTCTAGAAAATGTTGGGCAAGGGAGTTAGTACTTGAGTAGCTCATCCATTTAATGTTTGGGTAGTTGAAATCACCCAATATTAGGGTGTTTGGTAGGACCTTTATGTTACCCAGTGTTTCCAGAAATGCGGAATGGAGGTCCTGGGACATGGTGGGTGATCTGTAGCAAGTTACAATTTGAATTGCAATTTTGCCCATTTTAGTTGCACATGGATAATCTCTGAAGCATCATTCTGTGACACTAACCTGGAGGTGTGGGTATCCTTGATGAATATGGATACTCCCCCGCTTTTTGTATTTCGGTCCAGTTGTGGCCGAAATGTATGGTATGAGTTGTAGCCTGGTAGTGCTGGGGTGCTCTCTGGAGCCTTAAACCAGGTTTCTGTTACTGCACATATATCGATTTTCTCCATACTGAGGAGTGTCTCGAGTGTGTGCATTTTGAGGTTTAGACTTCTGGCATTGAGTAGTATTACCCTCAGATTTTTGTTACTTGTGCTATTTACGGCGGTGGATTTGTGTTATAAGCCTTGCCTAAAAAAGGCAATATGGGGGTGGCAAGAGCCTTGGGCAGTATTCAAAAGCCTAAGGGTGACAGGTGCAAGCTGTCTCTAGCGAAGCAGCATGGCTTGTCAAGCATGTCATCCCAGGCAGACAGACACTGGATCCCTTTTGAATGACCAGAAACTTAGCCAATTTTTGAAATTGATAATTTGTTCTTTATACTGTGGTATCATTCTTGGTGAGGGCAGGATGCTACTCAGGGTCAGGGTCATACCGGCCTGGGTTACATGATCAGAGAGCTCTTCCATGTCTCTTTTCATGTAGTCCAGGGAGGTATGGCTCAGGTCATTCACACCAACATGGACAATGACAGAGTCATATTTGTACTTGTTCTGGAGTGACCTGAGTGCTTGTGTTATGTGGCAGATCCTGGCACCTGACAGGCAGCTAACAGTAACCTTCTCCTTATTCAGCCTAGTGAGTGGGACGTCAGCGTGCCTGACTATAGAGTCACATATTACTAGAATGTTGGGTATGCTATTTTGCCTTGAGGGCTGTGATTGCATGGCACACTGGTTTTGTGAAGTATGTGTTTCATGGTTTGTGTTCGGGGGGTGGAGGTTGCTTGGATGTCTGCTTTGGAGGGCACTGTTGCTTTTGCATTTTTATTTAGAGCCTCCTAGTATGTTTTTGTGTATTTACGTGTGTTTTATACTGGTGCTGGTTTAATCGGTCTATGTGAGACTGGTGGTGTGATGCTAGTATTTCCCCTTCTCCTCTTGACTGTCTGATCCAGTCACACACACACATTTACCTGAATCCATAACCACAGCAGAACATCAGAAGTGCGAAATTCAAAACCTCCAGTATTCGAGGTTTTGAAATTCGCGCTTCTGAGCTTTTGCTCTTTTCAGGATTCCACTTTATGGGCTCGAAATACTGAATTTTGACATTTCAGTATTTCGAGCTTCTAAAGTGAATCCATATGTGTATGTATATATATATATATGTATATATATATATATATATATATATATATATATATATATATATATATATATATATATATATATATATATATATATATATATATATATGTATATATATATATATATATATACATATATATATATATATATATATATATATATATATATATACAGGTACTGACCAAGCTTATATTGCCATTTAACTCAATTACTCATGCCAAATCTTTTAATGCAAAGCTTTCGGGTTAACCATCCTTCATCAGTACAAAAAAAAATAAGTTCTTACACTGTTTAAAAAGGGAGCCATTTAAAATCACATGCTACAGCCAGCCTATCATCCTAATTACCAATTAAATTTTTAAAGAAAAAGCACTCTTAATACATACAATTACATTTCTAAAACTTTACATTCAGCATTCAATTAATACAATACTGTTTAAAACACATACTAACTTTAAAATTACCTCAAATTAAATATTCTCTCTTTGCCTTTTTACTAATATTGCCTTTATACTAACTGCATTATTAAGACCAGGTTTGGCATCTGCTTGAAGCCTAACTATCCATTCATACTCCTTTAATTCCAATGTATTGTTCATATCACCCCCTCTAACTCCCATATCTACTGTACATATACCCCTAAACCTGCATTTATGTGTGTTATTATTATCAAGAATATGCTTACTTAGTGCATTTGTCAATACCTTCCTTCTTATTTCGGATTTATGTTCTATTATCCGCTCTCTTAATTTTCTGGTGGTTTTACCTACATAAAATGATGTACACATTATACATGTGGCCAGGTATACCACCTGGGTAGTATTACAGTTTATGGGGGCTTTAAGGGCACACATTTCTTTAGTTATCGGATGAGTAAATGTGTCTGCATTGTCATATAAATCATTATAGCAACTACAATTAAAACATTTCTATGTTCCCATTCTACGTTGTGATATTATTTTTCTTTCTTTAAAATCTTTATAGCATAACTTCTGTTTTAAAGTTTCAGAATTCCTATATGCATATTGTATATTCTCTCCTATAACAGCCTTTATCTCCGGCATAGCCATTAAAATAAGCCAATTTCTCTCTATTATATTACGTACATAGTTCGTATTAAGATTAAATGTGGTAACATACCTTACCACTTTTTCTTTTTTGTTTGGCAATACCAATTGTTCTATTATTTTTTTATTATTTTTTATGTACTGATGAAGGGTGGTTAACCCGAAAGCTTTGCATTAAAAGATTTGGCGTGAGTAATTGAGTTGGAGTGTTTATACAGTACGACCAGTATCTGTGATATTGCCATTTAAACCAGGATGGTTGTCTGCTTGCACATGAGCTATCCATTTCAGCTGAGCTACTTCAGTTTTATTAGTAAGATCACCACCTCATAAACTGACAGTAACAGTTTCTAACATCATAAAAGTGAAAGAATGACCTCTGTTGTCCTGAATGTACTTGTACAAAGCATTTAAAATATTCTTGCACTTAACATCCTTAAGATGCTGCAGTACACAATTTTTTAACAATCTATTGATTTTACCAACATAAAACGCTTCACAAAATCTACAATCAGCTAGGTAAACCAGATTACAAGTCTTGCAATCTGTGCAAAAGTTAACAGTAAAGCTTCTCTGTGCAATAGGGTGTACAAAAACATTAGTATAAGACAACAAACTACATGCTTTGCAAGCTGCACAGGGAAATGTGCTCCTTCTATTTGACTTACAATTAAGCTTCTTCCAAGGGCCATAACACAGTTGTCTCTTAAGCAAAAGGTTATTTTTAAAATTCTATCACCCACCATTCTCTGATTCTATCATTGGAAAGAAGAATCGGCTAGTTCCTTCCAATAATGTTACATACATAACTCATACATACATAATGTCACAACTATAATTTAGTGGTACTCTGCATCTCTGGTGTGAGCTCCCTTGCTTACGTTTGATGTCTGGTCCCCTTCTAAAATAGGGGTTCACTGTAGTTGATCTCAGGACTTGAGTCACTGGGGAAAACCATTCAACTTCCTGCTTCCGATGACCTCTACATAAAAAAGCTAATGACAACTTTTCAGTAGCTAGTAAATTATCATTATCATTAGTATGCAATCTAGGAATTCTAAGGAAATGGCCTTTCAAAATGTTCTTATACGTATGGTTAGGGTGCATGCTAGACCAATGTAAAAGACTGTCCCCCGGATTTTGTGCAGGACTAGATTAGTCCTGCACTGAAGCGGCCATTTAGGAGCAGGATGGCAGCGCATCATGCATATTAATAAAGGTGCACTGCCAGAGCTCCTAATCTTACACGGAGTGCGTAAGAGTGCAGAGGGTGTGTCTGAGAGCAGAGCTTTCAGAATATATATGCCCCCACAATGAAGAACAGCAGAAAGTCCAAAGGAATGTGCAAGACCACTCATAGGTGTCTACATATCCCCAGCAACATTCCTCCACATGGACAACAGCAATAGTAACTACAAATCAAATAAACAAACCTTATTTTTTTTATTATTAATTTGATTAAAGCTAACTGTAGGTGTGCGGGTGTGCCCATCGCTTAGCTACAGTTAATGCAGCTTAAACGGCTGAAGAGGATAACAAGGAAGATATATGCAAATGAAGCAGTATAGCAATAGTGTAGTGGGCAGAGTATTCACCTTATGAGCAGGCATTCCCTGTTCGAGTCCCACTGCAGCACATTCCATTTTCCATGGCAAATCACATTATGACCAATATTTTAGTTGCATAACCTAATAGATAACATATATTTGTGAACTGGAGTACTGCATTAAATGCACATGTGAGGTGTCACTGTCATAACATTGCAAAGTGCACAGATAAGCACACATGCCCCATACAGTATATGTACGCAGGAATCATAGATACAAATGGAAGGTAAAATGTGTAATGAATGACAACTCCATACATCTTCCAAACCCCCCACATTCCCAAGTACCATTAGATATTAGTGTCTAAATCAGTGCAATTGTAAGCCGGAGTAAGCACTAGTAAACAAGTGTAAACACCAATAAGCATTAGTAAGTATATTTAAGCACTAGTAAGCGAGTTTAAGCCCATTTGTGCAGAGTAAGCAATGTGCACACAGGTTAAGCAATATTGAAGCTAACTCTCTGTAAGCATATTTAACTGGTGGTTAGCATTGCTTACCCTCGTGCAAACTCACGCAAACCCACACAAACCCACTTACAACTGCTCAAAAGTGCCTTAATCACTCTGTATCCAATGGCCCATGTTCTGATCAGCAACAAAATAAACAGCCTTGCAGGACTTGAACCCAGGACCCTATACACTATAGTAACAGTAGTTAACCACCAAGCCATCACAGCAGTACAGAAGAATGAGGTAGCACCAAACAAGTCCTCACTATAGTAAAATCAAACTGAACCTGTGAAAGGAATCAGTATACAGTCATATGTTCTATAACCCACTACATAACATAAATATGTGAACTAGAGTACAGCAGTAAGCCCAGATGTGAGGTATAATTGTAATAGAGTGTTGAAGTCACCAATAAAACACAAGGACCATATACAGTGTACGTGCACATGAATCATGGATACCAGGCATATATATAAAATGTAATGAATAAGAAATCAATGCCAAAATGAAAGTATAATGCAAAGTCTAATGTAAGCAATGCTAAGCATTGCACAGGCCAGCTTAGTATGTGTAAGCAATGTGTAGGCCAGTTAACTCAATGTGCCTAGTGGTATACCCCTTTAAACAATGCCAACCTTAGGTAAGCAGGTTTGCCCATAACCTAGACTTTTCAAAACTGTCCAATCACAGAAATGTGCGGGAGATTGGCCCTACTTAAACTCAACAGGCAGGAATACATCTCATACTGGTTGTAGCTTCCCCTTGCAGGCACAATGGCAGAAAGTGGAGAAGGTGTGCACTTCCGGGTGCAGCGCTGGTGCATCCATGAGTCCAGAGTCATGGCAGGACTCCTTGTCAAAGACCATGAGCAGAGACTGCTGCAGGGCCAGTACCACAGTTCCCAATATAAGACGGAAGCCTGGGACCATCTCACCCGTGACCTCACCAGTGCCACTGGCATACCCTGAACTGGTGAGCAGGTCAGGCATCAAAATGCCAACCTGAAGCAGTGTAAGGGGGACCTCTTAGAGCAGTGGATCCAAGAGGCAAGAATGGCAGGGGCTGTCCCAGCTGTGTGTAAGTGTCACTCCACTATGTGTGTAACGATTGCCAGCTCATGTATATCATGGATAGGCATGGCTAAATATTCCTCTTATGTCCCCCACAGCTGCAAGTGAATGGGCAGTGAACCAGGAGGCCCATAGAAGTCACCTAGAGAGGTTGTGACAAGAGGTAGGTCAGTAATACTCTTGCATGTGCTGTCATAGGAAATAAATCTAAAAGTATTATTTATTTATTTTATTTATTTATTTGCAGTTGGTTTACCAGGATAGTCCATTGGGCCAAAATGAACCCATTTTCAATGGAGTCCTGGGGAGAAAAGCTCCAAACAATCTAGGTTACAGTAGGTTATAGATGATAATTATACAAATGTAAAGGATTCAAGCAAACAATTACAAATAGTACAGCAAACATTACAAATAATACAAACTAGTGATGAAACTTACAGATGATACAGACTAAAAAAGGAATATTGCAAAGTAAATAATGAGAGGTCATTACATATTGGGAATCATACACTTAAGAGGTGCAGCGTAGTGTATTCTTGCAGATACCATAATAATAATAAGAATGTATGAGTTTGGAGAAATGATAAAGGAAAATTGCTGGTGTAAACAGGGGAAAGAAAGGAAGATGGAAATTGCCAGTGTTAGTTATGTGGGGTGGGAGCAAGAGCATTCCCACTGGGATACTAGATGTGAATGAAGAGATTTTTTGAAAATAAAATGGTTAGAGGTGATACAAATGGATGGTGGTAGGGAGTTCCATAGGCGTGCTAGACCATACGATAGAAGATTTTTGCCTGGGGGATGAGTTGGTTTGTACACTTCTAATAGATTTTGGTTGTTAGACCTTAATACTCTATCAGGTAGGTGCATGCATTTTAAAGGCAGAAGAAAGGGAGGGACAGAGGGAGGGGTTGAAAATGAGCTTGTGTGCAAGAGTTAGTTGAGTATAGGTGAGATGCTTGGGTAGTTCTAGCCATTTTAGTTTTTGGAGAGAGGAACAATGGTGGGTGGAGGACTTATGGCTGGTAGCGAACTTGGCAATTTTGTTGTAGCAAGAGGAAACAATTAGTAAATTAATTGCCTGTATAAAACCTGTATTGTTTAAGGCAAGTACTGCATACACCAGAGAATATGGCAGGAAGAGTCTCATATAGTTTGATGTAAATAAAAGCATAATAGCCTGACAATAAAGGTCTAACTGCTGGACTGCATGTGTATACTCTGGTATCATATGGCAATGTAGATTTGCAATCACATAATAGTACTGTTGTATTAAGCACTGTTACCCACACTGTGCACCATAAATAGAATGTGTAGGAATGCCTGTATATGACTGGTATAATCCCCAGAGGCCATTTAGTACAACTGAGAGACACATAGACAGAAAACAGTGAAACAGAAGACAACAAAAACTGAATAGCACATGCAAGTGAGATGTGAACTGCCTTATTTTTAGCACACACAGCCATGGTTCGAATCCTGGCACCAATGCCACCAGTGTTGTGCCATCGTGCCTGACAATAAAGGTCTAACTGCTGGACTGCATGTGTATACTCTGGTATCATATGGCAACATAGATTTGCAATCACGTAATAGTACTGTTGTATTAAGCAGTGTTACCCACACTGTGCACCATAAATAGAATGTGTAAGAATGCCTGTATATGACTGGTGTAATCCCCAGAGGCCATTTAGTACAACTGAGAGACACATAGACAGAAAACAGTGAAACAGAAGACAACAAAAACTGAATAGCACATGCAAGTGAGATGTGAACTGTCTTATTTTTAGCACACACAGCCATGGTTCGAATCCTGGCAGTGGTAGTAGTCTGCATACAGAATCATACCCCATAACTGTACAGACATGTTCAAAATTTGCAGTAAAGTGGCTCATATCTGCTGCCTGTCAACCTGACCCCTGGGAAATCAGTGGGATGATCGCAGACGTATAGGCAGCAAACAGGAAATAGAACTGATTGACACACATCTATGAGAACAAAGGTGGCACACTAGCAAGTCCCCAAAACCTTAAGAGAGTAAGAAGCCACATATGTCCCATTTACACCCCCATGTTGTCAAGCTGTGGCCAGAGTGTGTACAGTAGCAGAATGAGATGTACGTGCATAATAGTAATGTGAAATCTGGTAGTGTGTGTGGCAACAACAGGGTAGTGCTAACAAACATTTCTCCCACAGGTCTGTCAGATACTAACACTGTGATCAGAAATACAAGAATGATACCCTGTACTGGTACTGTTTACTTTGGTATTGTATGGCATTGTAACTGATGCAGTTGCTCTGAATGATAACACATTAGTTATCACTGTCACCCACACTGTCCTACAAAATATAACTGTCTAGGAAATCCTGTATAAGAGTATTGTAATGCAATGTCAGAATGCCAAACCACAGGAGAAGTATGACAGAAAGCAGATAGGAGATATACAGAAATATCTATATAGCACACACAATTCTGATGGACAGTGTTTATGTTGTAGCAGACACAGCCATGGTCTGAATCCTGGGATTGGAAGTAGGCTGCATACAGAATCATACCCCACAACTGTACAGATAAGACCAGAATGTCCAGTATATGGGCCCATATCTGCTGCCTGTCACCCTGTCCCCCTGGGAAGTCTGTGGGATGATCCCAGATGTTTAGGCAGCAAACAGGGAATACAACTGATTGTCACACATCTGTGAGAACAAACCTGTCACTCTAGCAACTCCCAAAACTGTTATGAGAGTAATAAGCCAAGTATTTCCTATCTACACCCAAATGTTGTCAAGCTGTGACCAGAGTTTGTACAGTAACAGAGTGAGATGTATGTGCATAATACTAATGTGTAATCTGGTACTTTGTGTGGCAACATTCAGGTAGTGCTAACAGACATTGCTTCCAGAGGTATGTCAGATACGAACACTGTGCCAAGAAATAAAAACCTTGATGCACTATACTGGTACTGTTTACTCTGGTATTGTATGGAATTGTGAGTGTTGCAGTTGCTCTGAATAATAAGGTATCACTGATCATTGTCACCCACACTGTGCCACATAATATAACTGTGCAAGAAAGCCTGTATAAAAATGTGTTAAGTCACTAAAGGTTGAAGAGGGCAATAGTCTAGATATGTCCCAGTTCACCTGCATGTGGAGAAGACATGGCCAGAGTCTGTGCAGAAAGAGATGGACAGCTATGTGCACAACATCAACCCAGAATCTGGGAGTATGTTTAGAAACAGTTAGTGTTAACAAGCATTTCCTCCACGGGCATACCAGGTAAGAGGTGTATACTGCAGGTAAACCAGTTCATGTATAAAGATGATGACAGCCATATCACTGTCTAAACTTAGGCTATAGGGTAGTGTAGTAATACTTGTAAGGTACAGATAACAGCACTGACAAGATAAGTAATGTGGACTACAGGAATATACTAGGTTTTAATTGACATCTTTCTCTCTCCCCTACCATATCTCCAACAATAAACTACATACCCACCTCAACTGGTATGTAATGACCTCACTGTTCTGATTATGTTCTATTGGTTGATAATTATTTAAATTGGTTTTCATGTATGTGCTATATCCAAATATTCCAACATTGGTGGCATGGTGCCATCAATGTACCTACATGCTGTTATTATTTCCACTGTGGTCCCATATATGCATGTGTTCCATTTGCTATGCAACTGTTCCATATCTGGTGTTTGGGTTAATGGGAATATCTATGCATGCTGTTATACCTAACCCTGGAATGTGTTGACTATTACTAACCAACATATGATGATAAAATTTAAACACCATAGCACATTTGGGAAGGCTGGTCCCAGCAGACCCACGTGTCCCACCTCAGCTGGCTGTGGCACTGGGAATCAGCAAGTTTGGGGCCCAACCCAGGACCTCCTCATCCGTTGGTCCTGCACCACCTTTGGGTGGAACCACCTCAGGGGATGGGGCTAGTCCCCCCGGGAGCTGGCATGGACAGGAACCTGTCACCATGTCTGGGTTGTAGTGCATAGCGAGATCTGCAGAGAGATTGGAGATCTGCTACGCCAGCTCGAGTGCCCTGTGTCGCAACTGGAGAGTCGGCCTGGTTCTATGACTCAGCCCCACATTTCAGCCACCTTTGGGGATATGAAGGTGCAGTGGTGACTGCCCATGGGTGGGGACCTTAGTCCCACTGTTTCCACTAGGGGGCTCATGGGCTTCCGATTTCTCAACACCCCTCCCTATCAAGGTGTCTACCTCCCACATGTGTCATATACTGCCCCTGTATGGACCTTGTTTGTCTTGTCTGTTAACCTACCCAACCTACCTCCCCAAATATACCTACTATTCCTCCCCAACATCCTACTCTCACCTGAAAAAAAAGGGCAATCTGTTCCCAAAAAAAAAAATCTCACCCCATACATAGCTGTCCATTTTGCATGCTTGTCCACTGGACACATGTAATCTGGTCTAATTGGCATCATAACCTATTATTGTTGTCCTCACCCCTCTCTCAGGGTTTGAGTGTCCAAATCATAGGTTCATAGGTTAGTACTAGGCTACCTGCCCTTTCAGGCCATGTTAAGCCTAGCCAGCTACCCCATGTGAGAATCAAACCCTGCACCTTGTCTTTAAGGTAAACACCTTAACCATTAGGCCAACCCCCCACCTATTATACCAAACTAACCCCTTTATCTTGCTTCCCCATGTTTATGGGACACATTACAAGTGGAATTGTCTTAACAGTAAGAGTGCCCAGAGAACAAAGCGGACTCAGATTTAAGGTATTTATAACAGCATTGATGTGTTTACGTGGTGGTTCTCAATTTCCATGCATCTAGACAAAGTGATGAACAGCTCCCCAAGCAGAAGCACCTGTAGCCACAGTTGACACTGAATGGGAGAAAGAAAGGACTTCTGAGGCAGATGAAGTTCATATGACCCACCAAAATGAGTTTACTACAAAAGTTTAGACCTGGAATTGGGAAGGACATAGGATGAGTGATTGGCCCCAGGGCCCTCTCATGTAAAGACTGAAATCTACCTCCAAATTTAGTGTATATGCACAGCTGTTGCTGTAGAAGAAATGGGCAGCTATGGACCTTCCCTACACCCATCATGCACATCCCTAGCTGTTTTCCCTACTGTCTTTCCCTCTTTGTGCCCCTTTTTCACCATTTTACTATCAACCCTTTTTTTCTTTTCTTTTAAAGAAATTAGCACTGGGGTAAGCGGGAGTAAGCACTTTTAAGCAGCAGTAAGCAGGTTTAAGCCTGTTTGCATGGGGGTAAACAATGCCTACACAGGTTAAGCAATTTAGAAGCTAACTGAGTATAAGAAACTGTAACTGGAAGTTAGCAGTCCGTACCTACATGCA